>NC_050461.1:19816503-19869906 GCF_903995425.1 Onychomys torridus | reverse complement strand
GCGAGATGATTTTTAACATGTTGCAAGTTACAGAATATCTTTCTGTCTTAAAGGAAAATAACATTCTATTTTGTATTTCTGTGTATGTGTGTTTCTATATATCTATGTCCATTCATTCACTTGTAGACAATGTAATCTTAAGTGTTGAATTTTATCATGCATAATTTGTACCTGTTAATGTTTATATAATTTTTCCTGTTATGTTAATGTGGTATATAAAGTATTGATATGTGGCGGATGAAATATTCTTTTAGCCCAGAGATAAATTTCTCTTGTTCATGATATGTGGTAATTCAAATGAACAACTGAATTTAGTTTGGTATTATTTCTGTTCAGAAGTTTTTCAGCTGTGTTCATCAGTGACATTGGACTGTGGTTTTTCTTTTGCTGCAGTGACTTGAGTTGGTTCAAGTATAAAGATCATCCTCAATCTGTAGTGGGTAGCCATCCCAGCATTGGCCTGGAAGTTCCAACCCCCACTGAGGCTTTGGTAATGGTCACGCCCACAAGGCGGGGCAGAGGAGAAGCGGAAGACGAAGGATCGGGAAGTACTCACTCTCTTGGTTCCCGGACTCTGGACGCTGGAGGTAGACCGAGCAGAGTTCTCCAGAGAACAACGCCGGATTGTGCTACCCTTGCCAGACCCTGTAACCTACCCCCTCATTTGTAAGTACCCCACAAAATAAACCTCCCTTTTAACTACGTGGAGTGGCCTTAATAATTTCACCAATATCTGGCGCCCAATGTGGGGCAAATTCCAAAGGCCTAGGCGGCTCCCTCCCTCAGCCTCCTCCCCGGCTGGCGGGTACCTAAACCCGACTGCAAAGTTCCATTTAACCAGGGGACACCTACAGGGTTCCATTCCCAAAAAAGGGAGCAGCTAGTCCAGTCTCAGTTCCCTAGCTTACCCCCAGACCAGCGAAACCGCTGTGAGTGAGATCTTCCCACTCCTCCGAGTGCCGTTTCCCCGCCATCTTGGCTCCTGCCTTCAGCTGCCGCCAGCCAAGGTCACCAGCAGGCCCTGCTTTGGAGCTATACCAACGCCTCCTGCTGGCTGAAAAGTGCTATTGCACCCCTGAAAACCACGGAAAGGTAAGCTTCTTTCAAGTAAAAGTACTTGATAATTTTACACCTTAAAACTGACTAACAAATTTTGAGTAATTCTTGTAATATGGGCTGACAACATTACCTCACAAGAATTTAATAACCTTTTTGCCTGTATGCTGAATGACATTTTCCTGGAAATATACGACCTCCCTAAGACATATCTGGCCTGTACCATTTTGACATTCATTGTAATAATTCACACAGTGTTCAAACACTGGTTTAATAATAAGAACAAAGATGAGTCATTATTGGGACTGATACAGGCTTTTAAAAGATAACAATGAAGGCTTACAGAAAAAGATTCTGTCTATGGAATCTGCTGACCAGGACTTACATAAAAAGATTCTCTTTCTGGAATCTGCTAACCAGGATTTACAGGCTTTAAAAGTTAGCAATGAAAGCTTACAGAAAAAGATTCTGTCTATGGAATCTGCTGACCAGGACTTACATAAAAAGATTCTCTTTCTGGAATCTGCTAACCAGGAATTACAGGTTTTAAAAGATAGCAATGAAGGCTTACAGAAAAAGATTCTCTTTCTGGAATCTGCTAACCAGGAATTACAGGTTTTAAAAGATAGCAATGAAGGCTTACAGAAAAAGATTCTTTCTCTGGAATCTGCTGGCCAGGACTTACATAAAAAGATTCTCTCTCTGGAATCTGCTAACCAGAATTTACAAAACAAGCTTGTACCCAAAATTGCTTTTATTGATAATAAATATGAGTATTTAATGGATAGAACACTAACTCTCCAGAGTGAAGTTGTAGCTACTCAGACAATATATAAGGAAGAAAAATTATCATTACTTGATAGGATAAGGTCCATGGAATCATGTGTTTCAGAAGAACATAAAAACTTCCATGATTCCATGAAAAATCTGGAATCCCTTACAAGAGAGGAGGTTTACTCCCTGGAACAGACTCTAGGTGCTCGTTTACAAGCTCTGGAGGAAACTCTAAATAAACATGACAAGGGACCTAATAAGCAGAAGGGCAAGACCATACAGGTTGTAACATCTCCAAATGGCTCTCATACAATGGCTTATCCTGTTATCATCCATGAGAAACCAGCAGATGACACACACCCCGAGCCATATACGACATATACATTACAACCAATTTCAACAAGGGACTTTAAAAATATAAAGGAAGCAGTAGTTACATATGGGATACACTCCACATATGTAAAACAGATGTTAAATTCGTGGTCTACCTCACATAGAATCATTCCAGATGACTGGCATCAGTTAATTTCAGCTGTTCTAGAATATAGCCAGCAGTTACAGTGGAAAAGCTGGTTGAGAGAAGAGGCAAGAAATTTAGAACAACAAGGTAAACTCAGAGGTTTTGAGATCTCCCAAGATCAAATACTTGGTGAGGGATGTTTCGCTGACAGGAATGTACAAGCCATTTATGATGAGCATACAATATCCCTATGCCGTACAGCAGCTCTAAATGCTTGGGAAAAAATTCCAGAACCTGGAAAAGCAACTGAGGTATACACAAAGATATTTCAGGGACCACATGAACCCTTCACTGATTTTTTACAAAGGCTTGAACACAGCTATAACAAAAGCTGTATCAGATAAAGAATTAAGAAAAGTATTAACTGAGTCCTTGGCATTCGACAATGCTAATGCAGAATGCAAAAGAATACTTACACCATTAAAGATCAGATCAGCTCCTTTGGAAGAATGGATTCAATATACTAATAGTGTGAATCTCTTAACTACAGTAATGAGGCTTGGATAGGAGAGACAAATCCCAGAGGTGTAAGAAGGCCCCGTGGTACCAAATGTTTTAAATGTGGTACACCAGGTCATATAAGTAAAAACTGTACATGGGGTAATCCTAGAAGTAATACTCCTTCTAGGAATAGCCTAAACAGAAGACCCCAACTACCTCCTGGATTATGTAGAAGATGTGGCAAAGGCCGACATTGGACCAGTGAGTGCAGATCAAAAATAGATATACGAGGCAACCCTTTAGTAGCGGGAAACGCCTCAGGGGGCCTCTTGCAGGCCCCCAAATCAAATGTGGTAAGAACATTCCCAGCTACTGTGGAAGACATTCCTCTCCAGGACAACTGAATAAACCAATGTCTAATTTAAAACGGATACTGCAATGGATGATAAAACAGCTCTGATAGATGAATCACAGTTTACAAAGAACACAATAAAACAAATATTTTGGCAGACTTCCATAAATGAACAAAGGCCAAAGCTTAGAATTCGAATTAATGGCTTGGTTCTGGAGGGCCTGGTAGACACAGGTGCGGATGTGACTGTAATTACACCAAAATCATGGCATCCAAATTGGCCTCTTCAAGAGGTAGATGTCCAACTTTTAGGAATTGGCACCCTATCTCAGATAAAACAGAGTTCGAGATGGGTTGAATGCATAGGGCCAGAAGGACAGAGAGGAATGCTGAAGCCATATGTAGCAAATGTAGCAGTAAATCTATGGGGCCGAGATCTGTTACAACAGTGGAATACCCAGATTAAAATTCCTACACTCTCAGAAAAGGAATACAGGCCAATGCATGTTTCTAGGAATAATATCATAACATGCTATAAAAAACCAGTCACCAAACATTCAGGCTGTACACAAACAGAGCACAACTGCTGTTGAACTCTCAGAAGTACCAACTGCCTTACCTTTAAAATGGCTAACTAATAAACCTGTCTGGGTTGGACAGTGGCCTCTGACAAAAGAGAAGCTACAAGCTTTAGAACAGCTGGTTCAAGAGCAGTTAAATGCTCAACACATTGAAGAATCTACCAGCCCTTGGAATTCTCCTGTATTTGTTATTAAAAAAAAGTCTGGTAATTGGAGAATGCTGACAGATCTGAGAGCTATTAATAAAGTAATTCAGCCAATGGGCTCCCTACAGACTGGGATGCCCTTGCCCTCTCTGCTACCCAAAGAATGGCCTATAATAGTTATTGACTTAAAAGACTGTTTCTTTACCATACCCTTACAAGAAAATGATAGAGAAAAATTTGCCTTCACAGTTCCTAATTATAACAATTCTCAGCCAGTCAAGAGATATCAATGGAAGGTCCTCCCACAGGGAATGTTAAACAGCCCTACCTTTATGCCAATACTTTGTGCAAAAACCATTGGAGTTAATTCGTGTAAAGTTTCCACAATCCATAATTTATCACTATATGGATGATATCCTATTAGCAGATCCAAAGTTAGACACATAAGAATGCATGTTTGAAGAAGTAAAAAATGTTTTGCCTCGCTGGGGACTGCAAATTGCTCCTGAAAAATACAAAGAGGAGATTCTATTAATTACTTAGGATATAAGATAGAGTTACAAAAAATTAGACCCCAAAAGGTACAACTGAGGAGAGATCGATTAAAGACTCTTAATGATTTTCAAAAGTTGTTAGGAAGCATTTCCAACTTATTGGGTATCATGGGAATACCCAAAGATGGACTACAAAATTTGGCTAATACTCTAGAAGGGGACAAAGAATTAAATAGCCCAAGAGAATTATCAGCCGAAGCTGAGAAGGAATTGGCTCTAGTAGAAAAGACAATTCGAGAAGCACATGTGGATCGTGTGGATCCAGAACTTAAATGTATTCTTGTCATATTCCCCTCCAGACATTCCCCCACAGGTATTTTGATGCAGAGGGAAGATATTATATTGGAATGGATATTCCTACCACGTAAACCAAATAAGAAATTAAAGGCTTATATAGAAAAGATCTCTGATTTGATTCAGAAAGGTAAATTAAGACTTCGTCAGTTGACAGGAATGGACCCAGCAGAAATTGTAGTACCTTTAACTAATGAGGAAATTTCGTCACTATGGAAAGATAATGAATACTGGCAGAGAGCCTGCAGTAACTTTTTGGGAGAGATTAACAACCATTATCCCAAAGCAAGAGAATAGAATTCATAAAGAAGACTGAATGGGTCCTTCCTCACATTGTACGACACAAGCCAATTTCTGGAGTCCTCACATTCTATACAGATGCAAATAAATCAGGGAAAGCAGGATACAAATCAGGAGACTTAAGTAAAGTAGTACAAAGTCCATACAGCTCTGTACAAAAGGCAGAACTGTATGCCGTTCTTATGGTACTGATGGACTTCACAGAACCCCTCAATATAGTCACTGACTCTCAATATGCAGAGAGAGTTGTTTTACACATTGAAACTGCTGAATTTATTCCTGATAATACAGAATTAACTTCATTATTCATACAATTACAGGAAATCATCAGAAAAAGGGAACATCCTATATATATAACACATATCAGATCCCATACAGGTCTGCCAGGACCTCTAGCACAAGGTAATGATGAGATTGATCAGTTACTAATAGGTAATGTGCTAGAAGCCTCAGAATTTCATAAGAAACACCATGTAATAGCAAAGGTTTGAAGAAGGATTTCTCCATTACTTGGCAACAAGCTAAGGATATTGTGTAAAAATGTCCTACTTGTTCCTTCTATAACCAAACTCCATTACCTGCAGGAAGCAATCCAAAGGGTATACAAAGAAATGAAATTTGGCAGATGGATGTGTTTCATTTTGCAGAATTTGGAAGATTAAAGTATGTACACCATACCATTGACACCTATTCAGGATTTCAGTGGGCAACTCCTATGAGTTCTGAAAAGGCTGATTCTGTGATTACACACCTATTAGAAGTTATGGCCATCATGGGAATACCTGTACAAATTAAGACAGACAATGCCCCAGCATATGTCTCCAATAAAATGAGACAGTTCTTTGCTTATTACAATATAAAGCATGTTACAGGTATACCACACAATCCCACAGGCCAAGCAGTCATAGAAAGATCCAATCGAACTTTAAAGGATATGCTAAATAAACAGCAACAGGTAACAATGACTCCTAGAAATAGATTGCATAGTGCTTTATTAACCTGAATTTTCTCAATGCTGATGAGAAAGGAACAACAGCTGCGGAGAGACATTGGACGACAGACAAAACTCCTGAGCTAAACCAACCAGTTTATTTCAAAGATGTGTTGACCTCAGAATGGAAACCTGGATATGTCCTACGTTGGGGAAGGGGTTTTGCTTTTGTTTCCACAGGAGAAGAAAAGCTATGGATACCAACAAAATTAATAAAAATTCGATTCGAACAGGAGAAACCTCTTAATGAGGAGAAGTAAAGGATCATACACCAATGTGACATCTCTTCAGGTTGTAAGAAAAATTTAACAATCAAAGGTTGGGGTAGGGTTCTGTTTTTTGTCTTTCCAGGATAATGGAAATACCCATCTTCCAGAAATCATAAGGCCTTGGATATCCGGATGTTTACAGCAGAAAGAAAGAATCTATTGGTACCAATCTACACAGGGTAAGATATCACTGTCTAACATCTATATCTCTATCAATCTAGAATAGTTGTGGTTCCAATTTAATCATAAACCAAGCTGGCTTTGGAGATGGAGCTGGCTCACTCCTTCTCTAAACCCAAGCATATTGATAAAAGAAAAGGTTGAGAGATTCTTCAGTCCCATATCAGAAGAGCCCTCTGGTGTGAGACAGAAGGAAACCAATTATAAGGGACCATTATCTTCAAGCTTCTAATTCTCTCCATGCTTACTCTTGCTTTCTTGGAATCCTTCTTACATGTCATGACATCTTTAAATCCAAACCTTCCATTCTGATAAAAAATAAGTTTCTTCCAATAGCAATCTCTGAAGTCTCCAGAAGGAAGATGGGGCCCCAACAACAACAACTCTACCCAATCCAGAATGATGCCATGGTAATCATCATCATACTACACTTCTTGCCAAAATTTCAGACAGTCTTACCCATTACTCTGAGAGTTGCTGCAGAATCTACAGTTAGTCTAACTGAGATTTAACTATCTGAGCTTTCTCACAATACCCAACAGAGATACCATCGCTCCCTAAACAGCAGGAAGCAATTCTAAGAAAACGACGCCCCTTCTCCCTAAGGTTCATATTTCTCAGGGTTATGGATAATGGTTCTAGGGTTGGGGGTGGAAGAAACTGTTAAACTCAGTACTCTCCTTAAGGAAAGAAAATATGTCTTAAAAAAAAAAATGGGAAAAGAAGAAATGGAATGGATAGGTATAAGATATTATGGTAGACTGTCATATACATTAGTAAACAAATTTAGTAATATAGCAGCCTTTGCACTGTTATGAATTCTTATATGTTGATAAAATTATAAAATTTTTACATTCCTATTTAAGATAATTTGTATATTGATACAAATACAGAACTATGTTTGTTATATTGTACACATATTTTTACTCTTATGTGAAATATTTGTATATTGATACAAATGTGAATTTATATCTGTCATACTGTATGTATGTTCTACTTCTGTTTAAGATATTCTGTATACTGATATATATTTAGGATTATTATCATATTGCATATTGCACTATACATTCCTACCTCTGTTAAAGTTATTTTGTGTATTGTCACAATTTAAAGTCATTGTCCTTTTACTGTACATTTGCTTACAGACTGTTTGCCTTATTTATAGGAAGCTTAGTCCTTAGGTTGTTTAGGTAGATAAGACTTACATAGTTATTGTCACCTATTCTTGTCATCTCTATAATTATGTTAGTTAGGTTATCCAGATTTATAAATACATAGGTCAGATGGACAGGTAATCTTCAAACACTTCATGGACCTAGAGAACATGGCATTTAAATAACTTAGAATTCTGTTGACATGAGACATAATTGCTCCTGGCAGCACCAATTTGATCCCGAGAGAATGTTGGGCTTCTAAGACATTTCCATTTGGAAATTTGTCTTTGTCTTCTTGGCACAAAATGGCCTACTGGGCAAAGAACTGCCCTCG
Source organism: Onychomys torridus (assembly GCF_903995425.1). Taxonomy (NCBI): domain Eukaryota; kingdom Metazoa; phylum Chordata; class Mammalia; order Rodentia; family Cricetidae; genus Onychomys; species Onychomys torridus. Next base: position 19,861,960 of record NC_050461.1, on the reverse strand, counting down.
CCTCAACTGCTGACAGTACAAATGCTGTCCTTTCTGGACAAGTGGGACACAAGGAAAGCGACCACTATACTTTGCCAAGACAGGGTAAGATGGTCTTTCAGAATTCCTGCTTCTGAAAATGGTCTGTCAGATACTCTAGGCCTGTAGCCAATTTGAATGCACCAACGATACTGAGAAACGTTAGGTGACTGTCCAGGCTGCTAGCTGTCTCTGTCTACTCTTGCAAGACTCCCGAAAGTTGCTTGCGTCCTTCTCCCATTTCTCAGATATTATTATATTCCTTCTCAGGTCTTTGATGAGGTTGGAGATTAGCAGTTATAGTTACAACTTAGTATATATACATATATAATATCTTAGATAGGATATATTATGTATTAGACTCAGGTTCTTTAGGATAGGACACCTTTTGGAATGATCTTTGTAACACGCCACCTACCCATGCCCTAGACTTCCCTGGATTTTACTATGTGTTTTTTGCTTGATATTGTTTGTACTTATCGTAATTCCAACTTATCTAGGTCATTATCCCTCATTACTCCTGGACAATATTTGATAACCATCTCTTTGTATATAGTCTTGTATTAGGTTAGAACTTTCTTATTTAGACAAAAGGGGGAGATGTAGTGGGTAGCCATCCCAGCATTGGCCTGGAAGTTCCAACCCCCACTGAGGCTTTGGTAATGGTCACGCCCACAAGGCGGGGCAGAGGAGGAAGCGGAAGACGAAGGATCGGGAAGTACTCACTCTCTTGGTTCCCGGACTCTGGACGCTGGAGGTAGACCGAGCAGAGTTCTCCAGAGAACAACGCCGGATTGTGCTACCCTTGCCAGACCCTGTAACCTACCCCCTCATTTGTAAGTACCCCACAAAATAAACCTCCCTTTTAACTACGTGGAGTGGCCTTAATAATTTCACCAATACTCATCTCATGAAATAAGTCTAGAGGTTGAATGTGATGGCAGCCGCTTGACATCCCCACATTCGCAAAACTGAAATAAGAGAATCCCTGGCTCAAGGAAGCCTGGGTTATACAGTGAGTCAACAATAAAGTCTGGAAGTGTTCTCTTGTCAACTTCTTAGAATTTTGGGAAAGCATTAACCTTAATTATTACTAAATTTTGGGTGAAGTCAGCATGCAAAATGTAAACCTGGCCTAACATGATGACTTGTAGGGAAACCTCTCATACTACATTAAGCTTAGCATTGCTCTGCCTCCACTGATCCTAAAGCTATGTGTGCTAGAACATGGGAAACCTGTTGAAAAGATTGCTTTACTTAGCTGCAGCTTGGACACCTAATAGCCTCAATAATATGTGTATAAACTATATTAACTTACATTTTTTTCTTGCCCTGAGGCAAGAAAACTGATATAGCATTTTCCAGGGTGGATTTGTGCTCTGGGTTGACAACTCATATTTGGATCACAGAAAACTGTCTCTTACTTCCTTTGAACAAGGGCTGTTTTGTGCTACTAATTCTATGTAGAACTTGCAAGTAAGCTCTATGAATTACTTTGGACCTAAATATTAAATTGCTTTAGTGAGAGTTTTTGACACTAAGAAAGAATAAAGATGATAAATACTTTGTATATCTGCATTTCTTATTAACTACAGGGAATGTAGTTCCTGTAAATCTGTTAAAAAATACATAAACAAAAATCAAAACTGCATTACTTGAAAGCATGTAAGTTTTGAAATGGATTGTTAACATCAATAAAATCTAAACATATTATGCTTATGGTGTGAACATAGCAAAAATCTATAAGTAAAAACATGAAAAACCATAAATATTAATCATTTTAGAAACTTTCATCAAAATCAAAGACAAAATAAATTTATATCATATTTCATGTTATAGTGATTTCATAATTTCAACTGTCTTAGAACTTTGCCTGTATATTATATTTTGATTCTATGGTCTTTATGAAGTAGACCTGGAATAGATAATGGGAAACATTAATAACATAGAATAAGCAAACATTTTATTGACAAAGGAATGGTTTAAAGAACATTTTTATCCAGGAATGATAAAATTTTATCAACAATTATTTATTGGCTACACAATATGCTGATTGCTGCTGGTCTAGGAATAACATCAGATTAAAAGATAAGGTTTGAAAATGTAGACTTATATCCTCAATATTTTTCAAATGAAAAGTCATGATCTATATATAAATTTTAGAGATGATGTCTCCACCACTATAATAACAGGTCAGAGAAGACATACCTCTCACTCATAACACAATATTTTAGTACAGCATTGTATTTTGCAATCTTCTATTTATCAACTGACTTAAAGTAAACTTAAAATATAACACTTGTTGTTGAGTGTGATGGTGTACACCTTTAATCTCAGCAATCAAAATGATGAGGGGAGAGGATGGCAAGTTTGAAGCCATAATGGAGCTTCGTGACAACATCCTACCTTAGTCACCAAGCATGTACCTGTGATAGTTATTCATGTATGGAGGTGGTTGAAATGAGAATAGCCTCATAGGCTCATAAATTTGAGTATTTGGTCCCCAAGCTGATGGAACCATTTGGGAAGAATTAGGATGTATGGCCTTATTGGAGGAGGTACACAACCAGGGTGGGCTTTGATATTTCTAAAAGCCCTTCCCAGTGATTTATTTCTCTCCCTTGTGTTGTGATTAAGATGTGAGCTCTCAGCTACTTTTCCAGTGTCATGCTTGCCTGCCTGCTGCCTTGCTCTCTGCCATGATGGTCATTGACTTTAACCCTCTGGAACTATAAACTCCCAATAAACCCTTTCTTTTATAAGTTGCATTGATTTTTTTTTGTTGTTGTTGTTTTTGTTTTTCAAGACAGGATTTCTCTGTGTAGCTTTGTGCCTTTCCCGGAACTCACTTTGTAGACCAGGTTAGCCTAGAACTCACAGAGATCTGCCTGCCTCTGCCTTCTCAGTGCTGTGATTAAAGGTGTGTGCCACCCCCAACCTCACCCCACCCCCATGAGTTAAAAATTGCATTGTTAATCTGTCTTATCATAACAATAGAAAAATGATGAAGACATAAACTTGTGATTTTCATTTGAAAAAATTAGCTTTATTTAAACTGTGGGGCATGTATACTTTGGTTTCTCTTAAGATTGTATAAATCTTGCCCTTTTTAAATTGTGGGACACAGACTTTTCCCATAAAGGATCACAAAATGAATATTTTTCTCTTATGAGGACAGTAATTCAGATATCAGTTTTTATTAGTATTGATATATAATTAGAAGTAGGTCAACACTAAGGTGCTTAATTATTTCATAGAAAATATTGATGTAGGTTTTTAAAAACTAGTTTTGAAGTAATATTTTCTGAGAATAAAATGTTTATATAAAACCTGCTCTCTTATTTTTCAATGGTAGATGTCAATTGACAATCTCTTATGGACTCAGAGAGTCCATTTCAATTCATTAGTAGGAATCTGAACAATGTATTCATCTAAATATAACAGTAACTTTATTTTTCTAATAGATAGTTGCTAGGAAATCAATATTATATTAATAAGGCCTTCCAATCCAACAGTGGAAACCATCACTGCTTATTGTATGAATAAGAACACTTCTTTATTCCCATATTCTGTTTTCATTCATAATCAAAAGTTGTACATATTGGGAAGGAAGACATTTTCTTAAATACTTCTGCAATGGTTTCTTTGAGAATAATGTACATGCTACAATTTTCTTTTTAGTTGCTGCTGTCTGTCAAGAATCAAGCATATGGCAGCCAAAATAAAGCTGATGAAGTTGATTACATTCATTACTCACTTACTGAAATTTGTAGAATTAAGGCAGAGAGAAGACTCTTCAAGGGTACGTTATAAAAATCAAATAGTAAGTTCCCATTATTAGAGGAAACTTGATGTCAGGAATATATTTATTATTAGAGAATTATGTGATGGAAAATAAAATGATTGAAGAGCAATTAAAAACCAGCTTGGGGAGATGAGCTTGTCTTCTCAATCCTTGTGCAGAGGGAGAGAGAGGGTAAGCTTTAATTTTGTTTGTTCTGCTAATTGTGAAAGGAAACCCTCATTTCTCTCTTTGTCTCTTCTTCCTCTGATTTAATTTCCATTTGTTCATAGGCAATGCAGGGAAAAGCAAAGGACAGGCAGGAAATTGATACTTGAAATGCAAATAGAGGTTGTTTAGGGACAAAATTGGGGGACAATGATGCTGGTATTTATTCTTTGTGAAGAAATATTGTGTTGAAATTGCTACTTTTGGAGTTAGTGCCTTCCTCCACTTCGTTTGGGTTTTTCAATTCAAAATACAGAATTTGTTGATTTAAATTCTTGACTTTATAGCCAGTCAGACCTGAATTTAAGAACCAGCAGTGTTAGAGTAGAAAACAAGAAACAAACAAACAAACAAAACTGGTCACGAGAACAGAATCTCTGGCCTGAGTGGAGAGATGACATTCCTTCCAGCTGGGGTAGTTCAATCTCTTTCGCTAAGGTATTTCCTTCCCCCAGGAAGGCTGGCTCATCCTAAACCATGCTAAAGACATGGGTGAGATAATCAGTTATCTAATGAGGCATTGTGGTTTTCCTTCCCAGAATCTCTGTTCTAGTGTGGAAGCTTAGAGGCCACAGCTAAGCAAGAATCTTGTCCACTTCTCTGAATTTTCCAGAAAAGGGTAATTTTTCATTTTTTTTTTACATCTTTTCTAAGCTTGCCTTAATTTTATTTAACAGTTTGGCCTAAATAGTCCCCACCACCCTTGGTATTTGGGACTTCCTATTCTTTCTTGCAGGTACACCTCCCCATTATGTGGCTGCTTTTCAGTCATATGTGTGAATTCCATGCCAACTTCAAGGACTTGGCATTTTCACTTTTGGCCTCCTCCTCCTCTTCATCCTCCTCCTCTTCATCCTCTTCCTGTTCATCCTCCTCCTCCTGTTCATCCTCCTCCTCCTGTTCATCCTCCTCCTCCTGTTCATCATCCTCCTCCTCCTCTTCCACTCATGGGCAGCTTCTGAAGTTCACAACTTGCCTGCCTCACAGCCTTTTTTTCTACTTTAATAAAATTGTTATTGAGATTCCATTTCACTCCCTGCAAATACATTTATTGATGAGGCTAAGCATCCCCAAAGGGGACTGTGATTTCCCCATGCCTCAGCATTATTACTCCTCACACACTGAAACTTTTGGGCTACTCAATCCTCTAAATTTTTGCTAGTTCATGCACAAAAGTGGCATAATGATACCAATCATTTTATTTTATAAAAAACAGATATTGTTGTAACAACATTTAGCTTAGAATTTCACTCATAATAGATATTCAAATAAATACTAACTTTTATTGTACCTACTGTAGGATGGTTGCTTAATTTACTACCAAATTAGCTTCATTTCAGGAGTGTACCTTTGCTTAAAATATACACATAAATATGTATATATATGTGTGTGTGTGTGTGTGTGTGTGTGTGTATAATCACTACAAATTACAAAATAACTAAGTTTAAGCCAACAATGACATTTTACTTTTTCTTTTACTAAAAATAATTAATTATTATTAGTGGTGGGTTTTTTTTTTTTTTTTTTTGGTGTGTGTATGTGTGTGTGTGTACCCAACACGTATGTTTGGGGCTCATGTTAAGGCACACATGTGGCAGAAGAAGACAAGTTGTGGAGTCAACTGTGTCCTACTTAGTGTGGGTTCCAAAGACTGGGGTCAGGTTGCAGGCTTATAGGTTAAGTTTCTATTACCCACTGCGCAGGCCTAAGGATGGCTTCTTAAAGACCAATTCAGTTAACCACATTCAGCTTTTCGTCACAAACTTATGCTACCACTTAGCTAATCCTTAAGATGCACCATGTGTCTGTAAGAGTTCTACAGAGAGAAAGAACCAAAAGAACTTGTGTGTCTGTCTGTCTCTCTCTTTCCCTTCCTTATCCCCTCACTTCTGTACAGAAGATGGGTTATAAGGGATGTGTTCATGAAGCTATATAGACTGTGGATGCAGACTCAGAATAGCTTATGTACAGTTTGTCAAAGCTCAAGGATAATGTCAGGATACTGGTGATGTAGAGCTTAAAGGATGGGACAGAAAACAAAAATCTCCCTGTCCTAGTCTGTTGCCCTATTTAGGTCTTTGAACCATTGAGTGGTGCCCATTCACATTGGTGGTGGCAATCTGCTTTATTCAGTGTGCTGATTTAAATGTTAGTCTATTGTAGGCTTACCCTCAAAGACACATTGATCACTTAAAATACACATAGGCAGCTCTTTGCACAGTCAAACTGACACACAAAAGCCGTCATCATAGATAGTCATTGGAAACCCAATTCCCTTACCTTTTCTAGCTCCTATCATCAGGGTTGATTTCTAACTAAAAATGAATAATTTGGGGGTGACTATGTTAAAGTAAAAAACACAGGTTTTGCCTCAAAGGGAATACAAGATAGCTCTTTCTGGAGATAATGTGAGTGATCATGACCCAGCACACGGATTCAGGTTAACCCAAGCTCTGTGTTCCCATGTGGCGATAGTTTCATGATCTTTAAAATAGTTACAGAACAAAAGATGATTATAAATCAAGGCTCTTCTCAAATTCATCAGTAGGCAGGTTACAACAAATCAAAGAAGTCTAAGATGCTTTCTAATGATGCATTTAATGTGTGTGTTGGAAGAAGTTAGTTGTCTGTTAATGGATTCCAAAGGTTTGACCTGATAGCACAAAAGTATTATATCCATAGAGAGGTAGCCAATAAATGACTCTTAACTGAACTAGAGATGGAACAATATAATTTGGATCTGTACCTGCACATTCCAGCTCTCCATAATAAAGGGGGTTCAAGCCAACCAGACTTGTGTAATGATTTTATTTTTTAAAAAAATTATTCATTTTACATTCCAACCACAGATCCCCCTCCCATCCTTCCTCCCACACATCCCCAGTCCCACCCCCTGTTGCCTCCTCCAAAAGGGTGAGGTCTCCCATGGGGAGTCAACAAAGCCTGGTACATTCAGTTGAGCAGGAACAAGCACCTCCTCCCTATATCAAGGGTGAGCAAGGTTTCTGACTATAGATAATGGGCTCCAGAAAGCCAGTTGATGCACCAGGGATAGATCCTGATCTCACTGCCAGAAATCTTGTAGAATTTTTAGACAGATGTGGCTTTTTTTTCCCCTCTTTGGGAATTTTCATTCATAGTCATAGTCCTGTCTGTTTGTATTCAGTCATCCTCAGATTTGGTGTCTTCATTCTGTACTAGCATTTCTGTGGCAATTCCATAGAAAATGACATTTCATAGTACAGTTTAATTACACTTTATCTGAAAAGTTTGGCAACAGATGTATGGTAAATTTCAGAGTTTTTTTTTTTTTCTTCTCAACTTTAGAATACTTACAATACATAAGAAATATACTGGGGATAGAAGCTAAATCTAAGTATGAAACTGTGTCTCTCTCTTTCCCCCTCTTTCCATCTCTCTCTCTCTCTCTCTCTCTCTCTCTCTCTCTCTCTCTCTCTCTCTCCACACACACACACACACACACACACACACACACACACGAAAGAACATTTCACATTTTAAAATTACATCTTGGTTTTGACCATGACCTAACACATGAGGCCAAGGATAATATTTCACACTCCTAGTTCCGCATTGCTTTCTTCAAAAAGTTTTATTGGAAACAGTTTGGGTTTCATTTTATGCATTAAGGATTCTTGTAGACAAATCTTAAATAGTCTTATTAAAAACAACAACAACAACAACAAAAAAAAAACACCTCAGAGCCGGCTATTGGGGTAAATTCTGAAAGATCAGAGAAGCAGAACAAGGCACAGCTAACCTCACCTCGATAACTTCTCAGCCGATTCTATTTCCTCACACTGGAAGCCTGTGAGTCCTCATCTGAATGGATCTCAGCTGAACTGCTGCTAAAAGAAAGCCTAAAAGCTTAACCGCCCCTAGTTCCTGGTCCTCAAGCCTTATATACCTTTCTGCTTCCTGCCTTCACTTCCTAGGATTAAAGGCATGTGTCACCATGCCTGGCTGTTTCTAATGTGGCCTTGAACTCACAGAGATCTAGATGGATCTCTGCCCCTGGAATGCTAGGATTAAAGGTGTATGCCACCATTTTCTGGCCTCTATGTCTGCTAGTGCCTGTTCTGTTCTCTGATGCCCAGATAAATTCAATGGGGTGCACAATATATCAACCACAGATTCTCACAATGTTTTAAACAGGCATGGGCCAGCTTTCCCATGAAAAACTGATGCTGAATGATTATTTTGTGTTGTATATTCTGGGAACTGTACTCCAGTCTTTCACAAGATCAGCAAGTTTCCTGAACAATTGAACCATCTCTCCATCCCTACAGTATATTCAAACAAGAAAAAAAAAATCCAAGCCTACCTATTAAAAGTAAATCTTTTGGGTTAGGGGTATAGTTTAATTGGTAGAATAGGTGCCTAGCATACACATATGATGATGGATTCAATCTCCAGCACCACATACACCCAGTGTGGTTGTGCACAAATGTAATCCTAGTACTCGGGAGTCAGAGAGAAGAGAATCAAAAGTTCAAGGTTATCCTCAGGTATAGAGCTACTTCAAAACTAACCTGGGACATGCAAAACTCTAAAATAAAACAAAAAGAGAATTCAATTAAGAAGTAACTATTAACTCATTTTTGAAATGGAAGCACTAATTTCCTTCAGTTTGAAGTACATAATTTTACACTCATTATCTTTTACAAATTGATAAATCATCTTTATGTTCCCAGATATCATAGATCCAAACTAAAAGAAATTCCACTGGCATCATAATTTGATTTACTGATGTTGAGATAATGTAGATAGATTCTAGAAATTTATGAGAAATCAATAAAATCAGCCATATCAGTTGTGGAAATGGGCTTTGTTCAGGATTACTTTTCAAATATCAATCTAGTCAATACAAGCAGTGTGAGCTAGAGCATGTATTGCAATGTTGACCTCATGATTTCTAAGTCTGTTTTTCCCATTAAGCAGTATTCAGTGGACAAAAGCAGAGTTGGATTTTCTGCTGTTTTGGGTAACTCCAACAAAGTTTTGTGTTTCTTAGTTATCGTACTCACTCACTTCTAAATTTCTCACAGGAGTTGTCATAAGAGCCACATGTATGATAAATGCCAACTGAAACCACAAAGACTCCCATAAGGAGTGAAAATAAAAAGACTTGCTATGATATGCTGTTACTACCTAGAATTAGGTAAGATAATTGGATGCTGTCATAATATTTTCTGGATTATGAGCAAAGCCAGATATCTTAAATTATGTTTTCTGTCAATCTGTTTATGATCCATTCTTACCCTTCAGATATTTACTTTAGAGGTACAGAGCTCTGAGCTTTATAGAAGCATGATCTAACTGTCATGTGATATCTTCAACAACCTGATATTATAATAGTATTCTCTAGTGACTAGTTTTGAATAGAAAAAAAGTCCACTTTATATGCCTATTATCATTGAAAGGAAAATTTCAGATATTTGAATCTCACGCATCTATTTCTTACCCTTTCTAGAAAGCTTTTTTGGTTTTTATATAGTTTTATAAAGAATACATATTAGAAATAATTCTTAGCTACAGTTGGTTATAACAGTACAATTTATCAGTCAAATATTCTGTTTATGCTGTTTACTTAAAAACAAATATTTCCCTGTAGATTTTATAAACAATTCTGAAACTTATAACATTTTTGACAACATTCTGACTCTCATATAGGTATTTGGGGACAAAATATTTACATAAATACCTACATATATCCATTATCCATTCATCATAGGTTTGCCTTTTCTGCAGTTTTACTTTTTACTTTCAAACTGGTTTTAAGAAATGTTCACAAAGATGGAGTTCTGAGAGGGAAAAATGACTCAGTAAAAGATGATTCTCAGTGGGGTGGTAAATATTAGCCTACTATGGCAATATAGAATGAGAAATGGTCCCAAATACAGTGAATGATTGGAGAAACATCTTAGATATAAAACCAAAGATTTCCTGTGACTTGGAGATAGCCTACCTAAGACTTTAGAGATGCAATCCTTATACAGGTCAAGACAGGTGCCTTTTATTCTCCCTCCACATATTTATTGAAAAGTGGAGGTTATTTACATAAATCAGACTAGTTCCATTCTTTGTGCAAATTAACAACATAAGAACTTATTTAATAGAGAAGGGGAGAAATAATTATGGAAGTAAAAACAATCTTAATGGAACAAATAGGTTAAGCAAACAAACAGTAATGGCTGAAGTTTGAACAGGTTATAGGGGATTAGATCATAGGAAAGGGAAGTTAATTGGCTTGGCTTCTATTTACATATTTCAGGACCTTCATGAACTATTGTTTTTCTAAATATGAATTTGTCTTATTTAATTCATTTTCAGGCTTTATAATATTTTCAACATCAATATTTAATCTTTTATTCAATTCTTAAAAAAAAAAAGGTTCGGACAACCAAATGGCTCAAGGTTTGTTGAATTTTGACTCAAGACACCACTATGCCTATTTGGTCTTTTAAAATTCTGTGAACATGCCTGGTTTGTAAGATGGATATGAATTATTTCCCTGTCTTCTGGTCTGTTTTCCATCAAGCATCTTCTACATTTGTTCTTCTATATTAAGATGCAAAGTTCTTTTGTTTCATTTTATGAGAAACATAACAATACACAATACAATGATTATGTTAAGTTATTCTTCATGTCCTTATAATATTGAAACTGACAGTTTAATGGGTACCATGTCTGTACATCTTTATTAACTTTAGGTACAAAATTAGAACAGAACTAAAAAAATCCAGATGTTATAGCAAGCATCTTTCATTTCCAAAAGCATTAAAAATATCACACAACAGATACTGAACTTAGAAGCAGAATTTAGAGAAAGTACCACTCTGCTTGGATGTAGTCACTTTCAGTGACTGTGAAATTCAGCCCATGCCATCTGACCTCAGGGAGAATGTCACTGCAACCTTAGATGATGCTGATTTTCTACGAATTATGCTGTAACTTGATAGGAGCTATAACAAGCCATATTGTAGATGATATTCCTTGATAACTGCTGTTCTTTTCTCATTAAGGCTGAGATAGTAGTTGTCAGAGTCCAGAATCTGGCTGTGATGTTCCCATTCTACCCTAGGATGACCAAGATGTGCTCCCTTTGTGTCCCGGACTCCTACAATTGTTTCTATTTACTTTGCTTTTTGTTTATTGTTGTTTTGTTTTCTTTTGTTTTTTGTTTGTTTGTTTGTTTTTTGAGAAATGGTTTCTGTGTGTAGTTCTGGCTATTCTGGAACTCACTCTCTAGACCGGGCTGGGTTCAAACTCCGAGATCTGCCTGCCTCTGCCTCCTGAGTGCTGGGATTAGTGTGTGCCACCACCTCTTGGCGAATTGTTGCTATCTACACAGTTCATGTAGAGGGAAAATCAACTGAAAAAGGAAGTGTGCAACTGGAGGGTGGGCTTTGTGGTTTCCTACCCTTGTTCCACTTCCTCTTCCCTCTTTCTCTCTGCTTTTTCTTTGAGTAGAAATGTGTCAGCCAGGCTCCTGCTCCTGTGCCATGCCGCCCCCCATCTTAACATGGCTTACCCACCATGGTGGATTCCAGCGCTCTGGAACTGTGAGGGAAAACAAACAATTTCTCCCCTAACTTACTATTTGTCAGAATATCTTATCACAGCAAAATAAACATGACTAAAACAGTATGCTGTTTTTTACTTATGTAACTTAAACTTGTTACAATTACTTCAATTAAGTAACTATAAAAAGAAACTATACAAATATTTGTTACAATTACTTAAGAACTACAATAAAAATTAAACTAAGTAACTATATTTGGATATTATTATTCCTTAAAATGAACATTTAACACAAATTATAAAAGATTAACTTATTTCTGGTCTATAAAATGTTTTTAAAAATGGTAACATATATTAATGTGTCTATATCATCTTGTATGTTCAGTCTTAATTGTATATTAAATGAATTGAATTCATAGATGGCCACATCTCCACTTGCAGATGTTGTAAAGAAAAATGACTTGAAACAACAATAATTCTTAAAGAATTTTCCCAAAGGCCTTATCACAAAAGCTCTTATCTTGTAAGTTGACAAGACATATTTTGATCAGAATTCATCCTGTCAAAGGTGATCATTCATGTTATTAGACACCTCGGGCTTTCAATGATCTCAACTGAGAAAAAAAAATGTTAAAAACTTTGATGGCAGTAGTATTCTCATGTATTTTCTATTCCTAGAGCAGGAACAGAGTAAAGCTGGTTCAAAATAAATTCTTTGTGATGAATTGAACAAGGAAAACAAGCCTCTGGTTTATTCTTTTATTCAACCTTAGCAAATGGTATCCTATAATAATGTGGTAACTTAGGAAAAGATAAAAGAAAATGTCTTCATCATTTTAACAGGGAATTAACCATTCAGTAATAAAACTAATTGCCATTCAGCAGGTTACAGGTGAATCTTCCAGAAGGAATAATTAATTCATAGAAAGCTTACAGACATTTTAAAAGAACATGCCACTAAAATTGCCTGTCGTAAGATTATAAAAAGGTAATGCCAGTTTTTAATAGACAAATGAGACTATAAGGAACTAGCTATCATCTAGTCCCATTTCAAGCACCTGGAAGATTTATCTTTAATTTAAACTGGCACATAAATTGAACATTTCTGAGAGGTCAAATTACGCTTCCATGAAGATGGAAGTAGCGCTGAGTGATAATAATGATCACACTTTACATTTGCACAGCATTATATGCCATTTAATCTACTTTTATATCCCTAGCTCTAGAAGAGAATGAAAAGATTTCATAATCTCAAAATTATGATCCGACTTTATCTTCCTCATACCACACTGTGCGGCTCACATGCCTACCACACTGTCTTCATCTCCCAGAAATTCCAGAAGCTCTTAATCCTCAAATTAGTGCATGGTTCACAAGTCAAATCCATGATTTTGAACAGTGTAGATTGTACGATTGAATATAATTTCTTGATATAACCAGTGGTATTCAGGTTGTGAAAAATAGATACGTTTATATTTTTATGGTAGAAAACTGAGAAACAAACAAAATCCTACATTGAATGTATTTTGTAAGGTAGCACAAATTCATATACAGTGATGTGATGACAGGATATAAAATTTTCTTTTTCTTTCTTCTTTCTTTCTTTCTTTCTTTTTTTTTTTTTTTGAAATAGGGTTTCTCTGCATAGCCCTGGCTGTCCTGGAACTCACTCTGTAGACCAGGCATGTAGGACTACATGTCACTGAAAGTAGAAAAAAAATTATGCCAAATTCAAATTTAAACTTTTAAGTAATGATGATCTAAGAATTTCTAATATAAAGCACCAAATTAACAAGATATTGTAAGAAATTCAAGGAAAGCACAACCCAAATGAGACACAAAAGACAATCACTTTATAGCAACACCAAAGTAATCAAATATTGAAAAATCTGAAAGAGATTTTTTTTTTTTTTTTTTGGTTTTTCGAGACAGGGTTTCTCTGTGTAGTTTTGCTCCTTTCCTGTAACTCACTTGGTAGCCCAGGCTGGCCTCGAACTCACACAGATCTGCCTGCCTCTCCTTCCGAGTGCTGGGGTTAAAGGCATGCACCACCAACACCCAGCCGAGATTTCTTAATTTGATGATCACATGGTTATACTATCTTTTGTTAAATTGATTTTGCACTTTTGTATGTTATTTTTAATTCATTAGTATTTTAAAGTGTGTTGCCAAAAAGCATATGGAAAACTTTTTACTAGCCATTCTAAGAACCACTTTTAATAAAATAATATTCAGTAATTCTCACTCATTTTGAATATTAGCATATTGAAATTCATTGTTTCATTCCCCCCCCCCCAAATTTTCTGTACCATCTTGTAAGTTTCCTCTACTTTTTCTTAGACCAATATACAACCACCTTGCTATCAAATGACACTGTCTCAGGTGTGGCCTATCAGATGTCCTGCATATCAGATGCTTACATAAATATTTATAACAGTAGCAAAATTACAATTTTAAAGTAGCAACAAAAATAATGTTATGTTTGGGGGTCATCACAACATGAGGAACTGTATTAAGGGTTGCAGCCTTAGGAAGTTTGAGAACCACCACTGTTCTTGACTCTATGACCTTTGCTGTATTGTTCTTCTTGATTGTCTCATTTGAGCCCTTGTATCTCTTTGCCATTAGAGGCACTTTCTCCCTTGCTCATTACTGATGTTGTTAATTGTTGTTTGTGTGTGTCTAGCTAAATATCATCAGTTTGGTGTTTAGGGCTTCATCTTTACTTATTTCAGGATATTTTCTAATTTTCCTGTGATTTTTGTTCCTCCAATCATCATTTGTTTAGAAGTAGTCTGCTTAATTTCTCTGTATTGGTTAATTTCTAACTTCTTTTTGGTAATTAATGTGTAATTTGTCTTCTGTGGCCATAAGAAATATTTATGACTTTAGTCTTTGTAAATTTAATAACTTGTTTTATGTTCTAATATAAGATCAATCCTGGAAGTATTTCATGTTTAGCTGAGAAGGAAATTTAATATACTTTAAACCTTAATATGATATAAAACAATCTACAGATTTAATGCAATATTGTTCCCAAACCTTAGAGGTGTATGTTGCAGAAATATGAAAATATATATCAAATCTCAGAAGAACACCAAAACCAAAACAAACCGGAAAAAGAACAAAATTGGATTTACGTTTTTAAAGTTTTAGTAGATTTTTGGAATGAAGCTATCTGGTACTGGGCTTTCAGTTTTTACAAGATTATGGACTGATGATTCTGCCTATTGAGTCTATCAAAGATATTGTTGCATGTTTATCCACTTTGTGTCATGATAAAGGAGAGAGACAACATTTATGGGTTCCAATGACATTTATAAAGCACCACATAAGCAGAGTTGCTGATCCATCAAGGCTGCAGGAGAAGGACTCAGGAGCCTTGCTTTTCCTGGCAGCTCTGAGTAGGGACAGAAGTAAGGTTTATAAGCACAAAACCATAAACACACCTGTGCCAAGTTACAGTTACATCTTTCACCAACCACGATCTAAGGATTAGGGGCTTTCCCTGTGTGTTCCATCATTGTCAACTGGCACGGACTGTTCAACCAATTAGATTCATTTATTGTTTTTGATGGTAGGGATAGGCAAGATCTGGGGATTGTTGCTTAGAGAGGAATTTGGTTAGCTTCTGGACAGTTCCTTTGGGAACTTCATGTGAACTTGAACATTGTTTCATCCTACAGGTAAAGTGGAGTCTGAAGTCAAAATGGCTGTATTTAGGCCATGCTTTTGCCTGATACCTTCACTATGGTTGAATTACTGTGATATTAGCACAAGAAAAAGACTCGGCTGGAATAGAATGGGGAGCCCAGAGATTAGCCCTATGATTCTCAAGATGGGCATCAAAGATTACTTAACAGGGGGCCTGAGGCAGGTAATGTTTTCAACAGTTTCTTCAATAAATGGGGCGTGAAAACTGGCTTTACATCTGCAATGAATTAAAGTCAGATCCTCATAGCTAAAACGCTATACATGAAACTGAAACTGAAACTATATCATAGCTCTGTTTATAAAAGAAAAACTATTAGATAAAATGCAGAACATAGTCTTCTTGGTATTGACCTTGGCAATGGTTTCAAAAACACCAACAATCATGGAAACAAAAAGAAAGTGGGTACATTTTGTTTCTTTAAAATGAAAAGCTTTTGCATATCAAAGTACACTTTCAAAAGATTGAAAAGACAATGGTAAGTTTTTAGATCTCCAATACCTCCAATACCTCCTAAGACCAAGTATTAAAGACTTGTTCCCTAGGGTGTGGCCAGTGGAGTATTGGAAACTTCAAAATCAGGGATCTAGCTGAAAGAAGTCAGTTTAGTAGAGGTATGCCCTTCAAAGTGATACTAACATTCCAATCTTTTTCTTTCTCCCTCCTTCCCTTCTTTCTCTTCTCCCTTTCATCTTTGTTTCCTGGTTGCCATGAAACAGACAAACTTCCTCCACCACATTCTATTGGCGTAACAGGATATTGCACAAGAAGCTGAAGAACAATGAGTCAAGTAACCATAGTTTGAAATCGTTGAATACATGTGCTAAAATAAAAATGTCCTTTGGATTTTCTTACATATATTTTCTCAGTAGAAGAAAACTATTATAACAGTTTACAAGGTGAGAAATAGTATTTGCAAATCTTGAATCTGATAAGGAATTGCTTTCCAGGATATTTATAATATTCTTAAAATCAAGAACAAAACAACATTGCTTCGCCCCAGTCAAGGCTCAGAAAACACTGGGGGAAAGAGGTCATGAAGAATGTAATAACCACGAGATAAGGAGTGGACCTGTGACATGTTGTCTTCATGACATGACATAATACACAGAATGATGCACAGTAATTGTTGCATGAATAAGATCAAACAAGTTGAAATTTTAGCATGGATTGGGGAGGGAACCCTAGGGTCCACATTTTGCTGAAGAGCTGGCGACAGTGGTGGCTTCTGACAGAAGAAGAGTCACTTTTGTTGGACAATGTTTCCACTGGTATGTTGCCAACGCCCCAGAGAAAGACCCCACACTTATTCATAGGTAGTCAATACTAATTGGACTCAAATATAATGGTGATAATAAGAATAATGGTAATGATGATGATGTTAAAAATAATAACAACAGCAATAATAATAAAGAGAGTCTGAAATTTGGAATGCAAAGATGGGTTGTTGTATCATAAGGGAGTTGACAAGAAGCAGTGAGGGGATGGATAAGGTTGAAATATAACACATATATCTAAAATTTTAAAAGTATAAATAAAATATTTAAAAAGTTAATATCAAAAAAGAAAAATGCAGATATAGCTGCTATTTGTTGTAATTCTTGATATGAAACTATCCCCTTATCCAAATAACAACTTTGAAAATATGTATATAGGCTTATATGGTTAAAAGACACTTTTGAGGTTAATTTTGTAAAGAAATTATAAATACAAATATACATATTTATAAAAGAAAAAGCAAAAAGAAAGTATGCTTATATTTTCCATAGTCTAGTTTTTCTCTTAAAATAATTTAAATATAAGGCGTATTCAAATATTAAAAAATATTGGCAGATAATATAAATATTTTCTAAAGAAGGTAACTGAACATCCAGTCAGCATATAAAAAATGCTTAGCATCTTTAACTGATATGGAAATACAAATCAACCATAGTGAAATACCATCACATACTCATTAGAAGGGTTACTATTTAAGTAGACAGCTAATATTCAAAAGTCAATAACACTAAGACTTTCTTGAGTCTTGGCTTTACCCTCTGGAAATGCCCTTGGCTTCTTCCAGGTATAGCTTTGTCATAGTCAGCTGAATTCCTACCTCATACCTCCGCATTTTCAGCACCACAAGCTGGTATGAAGATATACATGCTAGTTTGCATTAACTGTTGAAGTTATGTCCTATACAAAGTAATGGAGAATTCTCCCATGTCTACAGTCTTAGCAGTCTCCCTACACACTTGTAGTTTATCTTTGGAAAAACAAGGACATTCTCAAGGTTAGAGGTGAAGACAGTACTTTGTGGAGGGCAATCATTTTAATGGACAGTCCATGTGTTTTTTTCAGGGCAAATGCCTACCTTCTAGTGAGAATGACTTTGCAAGAGCTGATCTCATGGAGGGAAGGACATTTTTCCAAACTATCACCTCCCCCCCCACTCTTTCTCATATAAGAGGAGAAAAAGTGAAGAATACTTGTGAAGCTCTTAACCAAGGGCACACAGCCACTTCTATATTGAGATTTAATTATAGGACTGAAGACTCGTACACCAACCATCTTTCAATAGTCACAGAGTAGAGTACACATGTATCTGTCTCAGCCTCTCATTACACATTGCATAATCTATCTTTGACAATAAGGAAGCTGTAGCATATTTGCTTTCCTGTGTGTGTACCGGGAATGTAGAGGATGTGAGCATGTGTGCATATTTGTGAATGTGTGAGTGTAGATGTGTGTGATGTTGTGTGTGCATGTGCATATGAACATGAGAACTCAATCTCTGGTGTGGTTTCTCGGTGCCCTTTACCAAATTTTTGGAATCAGGGATTCTATTGGCCAGGAACTCATTGATTAAGTGAGGTTGTCCAGTTAGTCCCAGCAGTCCACCTGTCTCCATCTCTCCATTGCTGAGATAGCAAGCAAGCACCTTCATGTGTGGCTTTTTCTTTTTACTTGAGTGTTGAGGAGCAAACTTAAGTCTTTATTATTGTATGACAATAACTTTACCTATTGAATTATACCCCCAGATCCTGCAATGGTTTCTTGCACCTATATAAGTAGACATTTATATTAAAATATAAGCATCTATAGGCTCCATTATTCATCAAGGTATATATTTCCTATGCTCACCGGGGAATCTTCAGAGATATATACATTTTAGTCTTCAATGAAACTAATAGCCTATTTATGGGAAAGAGGCTGAAGTTTTGCCAAATACGAAGATTTTGCTAAGTAGCATAGCTTTCTTGAAAGTGTGTGTAAATCAAAATATACATATATATGAATATGCATGTACACACTAACATACCTAATACCTGATAGTCTCTGTCCCCAAGTACCCTGAAGTATTATAAATGGCTTTTTCAAGCCATCTGTTGGTTTATGAATTTGTGATAATCAGTTTTTGCAATTACTCTTTGCACAAAATAAGCACAATTAATGAGTTCATTAGCATGAAGTTCACTGAACAAGTTCACTGTTATTTAAACAACTAAGTAATACATCTTAAGATTGAGTTATACAGTATAAACATAACTGCATGTTGGAAAAAATATGATTTTCTAATATGTTACCAAGTTAGCCAGAAATATAAACATGTTTGAGAGGTACTCCAATATCTGGATGAAATTAATTAGCACCCAAGCATCACTCAAGGAAACTCTTGCCCGTGAGAGTCTATTTTTATATAATAGCTCTGAGAAGTGTAGAGTATAAAGCTGCACACTGCACCTACTTTTCTGAAATTTAGTTTTGTTCTCATTTATGACACCCAGGTTCTCATTACATTGAGAAGAAATGACTTCTATACTTTTCCTTAAAAGTCTGCTTGCCACATACAAGTTGTTTTTATTTCAAAGGTTCTTCTAGTAAATGAGGTATGCTATTTGATTATTGCTTAATTGTAGAGGATAATAATCTATCTTTGAAAAGTTATGTGTCTGTCTCATATACAAGGTTAGTATAGAGTGGAAGCAAGATTTTCTTCTTGCTTCACCTGTACTTCTGGTTTATGTAAAGATTTTTGTGTGTATGTGTTTGTAGATGCACGTTTTGTGTGTGTGTGTGTGTGTGTGTGTGTGTGTGCGCGCGCGAATCCTTTTGTTCAGCGTCTTGCTCTTGAAAAGGAATTGTGATTCTGTTTTTCTCTTTTATTGGAAATAGATTTTTCTCATGCAGTATATTCTGATTACAGTTTTCCCTCTCCCAACTCCTCCCAGTACCTCCCTGCCTATCCCGATTAATGACCCTTCAGTCTCTCATTAGAAAACTAACAGGCATCTATATAATAATATTAAATAAAATAAAACAAAAATAATAACAATAACAACTAAAAACAAATCCGAATAGAGCCAAACAAACAAAAGAAAAAGAGCAAAAGAGAAACACAAGAAACACACATATCTTAAGATGACATTTATATCCTACAGTATCTATTACAATAGCATTTGAACAAGAATATGAATAAGACTTTTACGGAAAAACAAAAGTTTCTTTAATAAGTTTTGACTAGAAGCAATATTCTGTATGTTCTTAGAGTATTATGATATAAAAAACACTCCCCTGTAGGCGTTTGTTCAGTGAGTGTTGGTACTCATGTGTTAGTTTGTTGCAAACCATGCAAACAGCCAAGGGAGTAGGAAGATTTGTCTTCTAATATCATTCCCACTGTGCTAACACTGACCTTAAAGGGCTCACTAAACTTCTACTTATCTGTTTGGTTTTTAATTATCTGTTACTTAGGGACAATTAAGTTTGAAAGATAGCTATAATAACTAAAGAAAATATTTCTTAAATTAATGTAGGGTGGTTAGAGTAGTACTTAGCATACACTGGTAATAATTTTATAATTTACTCACATATATTGCATATACAATAAAATGTATAATTAAATAGTTTAAGCAAATACATATAGCTTTGCACTCTTACAATTTTAAAATGAGTATCATTACTCTTGGTAGAAATACTGTAACTATTAGCACTCGTTCTTTTCTACTTTCAATTGAGCATTAGGCAATCTCTTATTTAATATATTCATATTAAGTATATACACATGTGTGTATAAATATTTGGGACATTTAATATAAATGGAAATACAAAATACGTGGCATTTGTGAAGAACATCACTAATATGGACCATTTCTTATTCATGTTATGAGTATTTTGCTTCATTCATTTTTTTATTTTATAATTTAATTTAATTTTACATATCAGCCATGGGTTCCCCTGTCCTCCCTGCTCATGACCCTAACCTTCCCCTCAGCCCCTCCCCTCCATTCCCATCTTCTCCAGGGCAAAGACTCCCCTGGGGATTCAGCTCAACCTGGTAGATTCAGTCCAGGCAGGTCCAGACCCCTCCTTCCAGGTTGAGCAAAGTGTCCCCCCATAAGCCCCAGGTTCCAAACAGCCAGCTCATGCACTAAGGACAGGTCTGGGTCACACTGCCTGGGTGCCTCCCAAACAGTTCAAGCTAATCAACTGTCTCACTTATCCAGAGTGCCTGATCCTCAGCTATTGGTTCATAGTTTATGTGTTTCCATTAGTTTGACTATTTGTCCCTGTGCTTTTTCCAATCTTGGTCCCAAAAATTCTCAATCATATAATCCCTCCTCTTTCTCGCCAATTGGACTCCTGGAGCTCCACCTGGGGCCTGGCCTTGGCTCTTTGCATCTGCTTCCCTCAGTCATTGGATGAGATTTCTAGCATGACAGTTAGGGTGTTTGGCCATCTGATCACCAGACTAGGTCCGTTCAGGCTTTCTCTCGACCATTGTCTGTAGTCTACAGTGGCGATATCTTTGTGGATTTCTGGGGACCTCTCTAGCACTTGTCTTCTTCCTATTCTCATGTGGTCTTTATTTATCATGGTTTCTTATTCCTTGTTCTCCCTCTCTGTTCTTGATCCAGCTGGGATCTTCTGCTCCCCTAAGCTCTCTTTCCCTTGAACCTTGCCCTTCATTATTCCCACTGTTGTCCATGTAGATCTCATCCATTTCTCTGTCATTGGGCAATCACTATGTCTTTCTTAGGGTCCTGTTTGCTATGTAGCCTCCCTGGAATTGTGACTAGCAGTCTAGTCAACTTTGTTTTACATCTAGTATCCTCCTATGAGTGAGCATATACCATGTTTGTCTTTCTGAGTCTGGGTTACCTCACTCAGGATGATTTTTTCTATAGCCATCCAAAACTGTACAATGGAAAAAGAAAGCATCTTCAACAAATGGGGCTGGCATAACTGGATGTCAATGTGTAGAAGGCTGCAAATAGAACCATATCTGTCACCGTGCACAAAACTTAAGTCCAAGTGGATCAACGACCTCAACATAAATCCAGTTACTCTGAACCTGATAGAAAAGAAAGTAGGAAGTAGTCTTGAATGCATTGGCATAGGAGATCACTTCCTAAATATAACACCAGTAGCACAGACACTGCTTTTGTAGAGCAAAGGACACGGTCAACAAGACAAAGCGACAGCCTACAGAATGGGAAAAGGTCTTCACCAACCCCACCTCTGACAGAGGGTTTATATCCAGAATATATAAAAAACTCAAGAAATTAGACATCAAAATTCCCAACAGTACAATTAAGAAATGCATTATAGAACTAAACAGAGAAATCTCAACAGGAGAAGCTCAAATGGCTGAAAGACATTTTAAGGAATTGCTCAACATCCCTAATTATCTGGGAAATGCAAATCAAAACGACTCTGAGTTATCACCTTACACCTGTCAGAATGGCTAATATGAAAAACATTGAAGACAGCTTATGCTGGAGAGGATGTGGAGCAAGGGGAACTCTCCTCCTCTACTTCATTCATTTTTATTGCCAAATCCTCTTACATTGTGAGGATACATCGCAGTTTAACCATTTTCAATTGATAGGCATTTGTTTACATTTGTAGTTGGACTTCTGAATATTATTTTAAAGAATACTTGCTAAAGAGATTTGTGTGAATTTATTGCTCTTAGGCAAATAAGTAACAGTAGAATTGCTAAGAAACATATCAACTGTGTGTTAATATATGAAGAACTGGTATTTATTTTTTAAAGAACCAGTACCATTCAAAATTTTAGACATCTAAGGATTTTAATTTTTATATAACTCTTTCAAAAACATTTTCTTCATTTTGCTGTAGTGATCCTACTTATTTGGATTTCCTAATTATAATCATCTAAATGGATGTAAAGTTTTAATTTCCATTTCCTTAATGAATAATGGTGTTTTTATTCCTATTTTGCATTGGCTTATCTTGAAAATTAGCTGTTTAAGGTCTTTGACTACTGCATTAGTTACTTCTCTTGTGGCTGTGATAGTTTATCTGACAGAGGAGCAATTTACAGGAGTGTGGTTTTTGATGGCTCACAGTTTTGGGGCAGCAGCCATCATGCTGGGGACAGCAAAAAGCAGTTTGGTCCTTGGAGGAGGGGACTTGGAGCAGCTGATCCTCACATGCCCTTATCCAGGAAACACAGAGTTTGCCTGGAAGTAGAGAAAGGACATTCTTAAAGGCCTGATCCTGGTAGCCTACCTGAGCCTGCAAGGCTGCATTTCCTAAAGGTGTGCAGCCTCCCAAACTTACTCCTCCATGTGGAGACTATGTGTCCAAACACATGCACATACAGGGGACAGTTCACACTTAGACCATGACCTCCACATTCATTGGGGTTAGTTGTCTTTCTGTTACAGTGTTTTAGGTGTTCTTTATTCTAGACATAATCTGCAAACACATTTGTGTAAGAAATACCACTAGTCCATCTATGGGTTATCATTTCAACTTCCTAACATCATCATTTTCAATATAAACTATTTTAATTTTAATGCAATTTGAATTAAAAATTTCTTACAGGTCCTTTTGATGCAGTATATAGAAACTATTGCTTAACTCAAGGACATTATAATTCACTCATGTTTTCTTCTAAGACCTTTAGATTGTGAACTCATTTTATTTTTAATTTTTTTATTCAGGTTGAGATCATTTTTGTACATGGAATCAAAGAGGAATTTGATTTCACGTACGACAGAGTATCTGTTGTTCTGACATCTTCTCTTGAGACTTTCTCTCCCCATAATATGACATAGCTACCCCTGAGCTATAAAGTAAGAATGTTGGGGCCCCTAAATTGTTTTCCACTGTTGTACAAATTTGAACTTAACTCAGTAGTGTGTTGTTATGATTATGTATCTTAGTTACTTTTCTATTACCATGACAAAACGCTATGATCAACTAATAAAAAGAAAGTGTTCTGAGGGGCTTATGGTTTCAGAGAGTGCGTCCATGACCATCACAGCAGGTAGCTGGGCAGCAGACTGGGAGGCATGGCACTCTGAGGCAGGCATGTAGCTGAGAGCCTACATACTTGTCCACAAGCATGAGGCAAAGAGGAAAATACTGCGGTATTAATGATACTAAGTCATTTATCAAAAATCATCAAATGCTCATTTGTTTCAATTTTCTTTGTTTTCAATAATTTTTTTTAGTTTTCAAAGTATTTTTATCCATTTATGAAATATATATTAAATAATTTATATTTGTTGATATGGTTGTATCTGTACATAATTTTATTTAAAAATCATTATAACTTTTCCTTACATTATACAACAAAATACCATCATATTATCTTCCCCTCTAACATCTCCTGTGTCCCAACATGTCCCCTTCCCAACTTCATGGCCTTCTTTTTGTTGTTGTTTTTAAAGTCTCACTAAAGCCAATTAAGGCTTCCCTTATATGCATTGGCATGAAGTAATCCCTTGTCAAAATTTAAAATATTTGAAAACTAAACTTCTAAAAAGAATGATTTTTTTTTCTCTTCCAGCAGCTGTCAACTGCAGATCATTCCTTGGGCCTGAACTTAATTTCTTAATTCATTTTTTTTTAAAAAATATTCATCCTTATAAACTCTGGCTTCATCAAATCTGCTCAATATTTTGCATAGTTTTTCAGGTATTATTTAGGATTGTATGTGTATGAGACTGTGCAAGACACAAATAATAGTGACTTCACCTCTTATTTTCACTGAGTATGCCTTTGGAGACTTACCACCAACTTCAGATTTAAGAATATCATTGTCGTTTAGTGCGTACAAGCCGTTACCTGCTTCTGTCTGCCACATTTTTCTCAGTGAGAGAGACCTATCAAATGTTCAAGACCCTTTTGTACATAGTGTTTTCTCTTGATGTTGTCAAATTTGTTCTTCTTCCTCATCCTTTGAAACTTCGACCCTGACATGTCTCGATGTAGATGTCCTGCTTGCTTTACACTGAGTTTCTATATTACACAGCTTGAATTCTTTCTATATAATCCAAACTCACACACACTCATTTCCAAGGATTCCACCCACTCCTCTTCTTCTCTGGGCACTACTGGGTTTCTATCACTCCTCTCAATATTTTCTCACACACCACTGAGGCTCAGTTTATTTTTCTTTGTGATTTCTTTTGTTCCTCATACTGGATAACCTCAAGTTTCCTCTCAGCATAACCCCCAATTCTTTTTGCTGCTAATTTAATTTTGCTATGGAGTCTACCAACGGAAGGTCTTATTTTAAGTATTGTAACATTATCCCTAGAAATATGAGGGGGATGGTTCATTTAAATGAATTCTTATCACAGTAGTATTTTTCTCTATTTTGTAAAACACTATTATCCTGACTTTCTTTGATTTGAATATGTGCTTCCATGAAGATATTTAGAGTATACCAGGGCTGTTTTGCAGGCTTTGTCTAGTGGGTCAAATCACCAGGCTCTTAGTAGCCAGTTTCTGTCGGCAGCTTTACTTCCCTTGTGAAGTCCACCTCATCATGTTTATTATGTCTCATTTTTTAAAACAATTGTTATAAACTTTAAAAAATGTAATTACAAATGACAACTCTCCAAGTCATTGTTTTCCTGCCTTCAGATTGTACTGTCAAAAAAAATCCTGGCATTTTTATTTTGTTAAGATATTTTATTTATCTTTGTTGCTTTTTCATATGTATTAGTTTGTATTTAACATTTATCTTGAATTAATTTTAGAAAGTCTATATTACACATAGCATATAGCCACTGAAGTATTACATTGAAAGCCAGTTAGACAGTTCTTTCCTTAGATGTCTTAAACTGGTAAGTAAGTACATGGTGAGGTACTGCGTGTATAACTTGGTGTATGCCATCAGTGCTTAAGTATTTTATAAATTAGCTTCATCTTTTATTTTCTTCTATCATTGGAACTCAAATCCACTGAGGTCAGGGAGAGTGGTCTTCCCAGCTCACTTCTGGACAGTATCAAGTCCTCTGTTATAAAAAAAGCCTTCCTGATCCCCAGAAATATGTCAAACCCTCCAAAATCCCTGAAAAATCTCATTTCAAGGTGTATTTTATTGAATATTGTACTAATAAGAATAGATGCCTCCTTAGAACTTCAATGTGTATCATTATGAATAAGTCGGACCCTTATAGGTATGATGAGTTAACATTAAATTAGATTGTGCTGAATTGCAGTTGAGTCTCAACCCAAGTGTGACTATATGAGGACAATATGTGGGACACAGACATACAGAATGGGGACAAGGTCAAAGAAACAAACATGTTTGGAGAGTCACAAGCTAAGGGATAGTCAGTAATGTCCCAACCACAAAGGGGTCCATTGCACTTCTTTAGAGGGAACATGATTCTGACATAAGGGCTTTCACTTAGTGTTGGACTTAACTCCAACTCTCAGAAAAGAAATAAAAGTTTCCTTCCTGTAGACTATGAAGTTTGTGCTATTTTGTTACAAAGGCCTCAAGAAACTATAATAACTCTTCCATTATAAATTATGAGCCACAGTTTTGATTGTACCAGCTAGCTATATGGCTTTCAAAAGCTAATTTACATAATTAGTTTTAAATCTCTCCCTGTTGTAGGCCTTTTTATGCCAAGTATTATCCCCATCAGTCAAAGGAACAAGCAAAACTTCTCCCTCAGCCCATCCCTTTTTCTCAGCTACCAACACCAAAGACATTCACTCTCAGGAAACCCACTGGCAACACAAGCCAGTGAAGCAGGCAGGAAAATTCACTCTCCTTCCTGTCCTCCAGTTACATTTCTCTAGAATTATCTTTATCCATGTAGGAAACCATCTACCAAGGCCCATTTTGCTTTCTTCATCCATTCCTGGGGGACTCCATGAACCATTATGGCAGACCCAGCTTTCCTTTCTCCTGTGGACCCTCTCAGTCACCTGCCCTTCTAGCCATTCTCCATTAATTCATCTTAGCTCCAAATACCTAGAAAATGTTTTACACAGACCTCTTCACAGAGGACACAGTTGATAGAGAGTAAAAGAACTCCATAAAAGGCAACACAGAGCCACCACATTCTTCTCAGATCCAGAGAAGGAAAAAGAATCAAGAACCAAAAAACTCATTCAGCAATGACAAAACAAAATATCCACACCTAGAATCACAATAACCCAACCCCAGATGCCTAGATGCCAACATAAAGACAAAATCAATAACAGCCTCAACATGTTTCCTCTAGAGCCTGGCAAACACATTACTGTAAGCCCTGAGAAAAGTAACAAATAGCGTATTACCATAAGCCCTGAGAAAAGTAACAAGACTAGGATTTCAGAATAGCTATTAGGAATATGATCAAGGACCATAAAGAAGAAATGAACGAACAGTTGAATGAAATGAACAAAATTGTTCAAGACAGGACAGTGTAAATATAATCAATAGAGAAAACTCAATCTGAGAGAAACTGGAAACAAAAAAAAATTGAAACTTGTACAGAAACTTCTGAAGCAAGCTGTAACAACAGAACATAAGAGACAAAAGAGGTATTCCCATGTCTTGAAGACAGGATAGAAGCAATAAATACCTCAGTCAAAGAAAACATTACATCAAAACAAAACAAAACAAAAAACAAAACAAAACAAAACAAAACAAAAATAACAGAAAAACAAAACAAAACAAAACAAAACAAAACAAAACAAAAAACCAGGCACAAGACATCTGGGACAATATGAAAAGACCAAATCTGAGAATAATAGAAATACAAGAAGAAACTGGGGCAAAGGCACAGAAAATATTTTCAACAAAATCATAGAAGATTCCCCTAACCTAAAGAAGGAAGTATCTGTCAAAGTATAAGAAACATAAAGAACACTAAATAGACTAGAGCACAAAAGAAATACCTCATGATAATTAAAACCCTAAATGTACAGATCAAAGAAAGAATATTAAAAGTTGCAAAGGAGCCGGGCATTGGTGGCACATGCCTTTAATCTCAGCACTCGGGAGGCAGAGCCAGGTGGATCTCTGTGAGTTTGAAGCCAGTCTGGGCTACCAAGTGAGTTCCAGGAAAGGCACAAAGCTACACAGAGAAACACTGCTTCGAAAACCAAAAAAAAAAAGTTGCAAAGGAAAAAGACAAGATAACATAGAATGGCAGATCTACCAGAATTACAACTCACTTTCCAGTAGAGACCCTTAAAGCCAGATGAGCTTGTACAGCTATTCTACAAATTCAGAGAGACCACAGATGCCATTCTATTCTATTGCTAAAATTGCTATTCTCAACAAAACATTTAGTGACAATAATGGAGAAAGAAAGACATTCCAAGATGAAACCAAACTTCAGCAATGTCTGTAAGTCAAGCTCCACTGAAAGCAGTTAGAAGGAAAACTTTAACCTGAAGAAGCTAACCAAGAAAGCTCATAGCACTTTTTCCAACACTGACTACATATTGAGACACAAAGAAAGTATCAGCAGATACAAAAAACTGAAATAACACTCTGAATCCTATTTGACCACCACATATTAAGGGTGAATATCAACAACAGAAACAAGAAACTAAATGGTACATTACAGAATGAAAAATGAATCAGGACAAAAATTATGAATAAAATTTAAAATGTTTTAGAATTGAATGCAAAGGAAAACAAAACAAACTCAAACTCATGGAAGACAAGGAAGGCAGTTCTAAGAGGTTCATAGCACTAGGTACCTATGTAAAAAAAATTGGAGAGATTCATATTAGAAACTTAAGGGAATACCTGAAAACTCTAGGACAATAAGAAGAAATCACAACCAAAAGGAGTAGACGGAAAGAAAGAAAATAACAAAACAACACAAGGATTCAATAAAATGAAGATCTGGATCTTTGAAAAAAATCAGTAAGATTGACAACCCTTAGTCAAATTAAGTAAAAGTTAGAGGGAGAAGATCCACATTAAGAGTATGAGAGATGAAGGGGGTCATAACAATGGACACTGAGGAAGTCCAGAGAATAATGACATACTTAAAAAATCTGTACCCAACCAAATTGGAAAATCTAAAAGAAATGGAAAATTGTATTGATATACACCACCTACTAAAGTTATATAAAGATTAGATAAGCAATTTAAACAGATCTAATAGAAGATAAACATTAATTAAAGGTCTATCAATGAAACAAAAACCCAGGGCCAGATGGTTTGAGCACAGAACTCTACCATACTTTCAAAGAATTAACAACAATTCTCCTTAAATTATTGCAGGAACTCAGCAAAATTCTTTTTGCAAAGCCACAGTTACCCTGATACTTAAATGACATAAAGACTCAACAGAAAAGGAGAATTACAGGCCAATTTCTCTTATGAACATGGGTGCAAAATAATCAGTTAAATACTTGAAAACCAAATCCAAGAACACATCATAAAGATCATTCACCACAATCAAGTAGGTTACCCCAGAGGTGCAGGGAGAATGTTTTTACATTTGTAAATCAATAAACATAATCTACCACATAAACAGACTGAACGACAAAAACCACATGATTCATCTCATTAAATATCAAAAAGGTCTTTGACAAAATCCAGCAGCACTTTACAATAACAAAATTCCTCAAGAGACTGTGTATACAAGAGACATACCTCAACATAATTAAACAATTTACACAAAGCCTACAGCTAAAATCAATCTAAATGTAGAAAATGTAGAAAAACAAGGCATTTCCACTAAAATAGAAACAACACAAGACTTTGCACTGCTGTGGAATAAAGTTTTTGTATAATGGTTTAAGAAAACACTGATTGGCCAGTAGCCAGACAGGAAGTATAGGTGGGATAAGCAGACAAGGAGAATTCTGGGAAGAGGGGGGCTGAATCAGGAGATGCTAGCCTGCTGTCCAGGGAGCAGCATGTAAGGACACACAGGTAAAGTCACAGAACACATGGCAACATATAGATTAACAAAAATGGGTTGAGTTTAAGTGTAAGAGTTAGTCAGTGGTTGGCCTGAGCTAATGGCCAAGCAGTTTTAATTAATATAAAAAGCCTCTGTATGTTTACTTGGGTCTGAGTGGCTGTAGCCCGAGCAGGATATAGGAAAACTTTCAGCTACAGTTACTCTCTCTGTCCATATATTCAGTATAGCACTTGAAGTCTCAGTATAATAAGAAAAGTGAAGGAGATCAAGGGGATACACACAGGAAGGGAATAAGCCAAAGTGCCTTTATTTGTAGATGATACAAATATATAAGAATTTCACTGAGAAACACTTTCAAGTGATAAAACACTTTCAGCAAAGTGGCAGGATAAAATTAACATGCAAAAATCAGTAGCTCTCCTCTAAAAATGACAAATAGACTGAGAAAAAAAATCACAAAATCAGTACCTTTCACAACACCCTCATTCTATTACTATATTATATATACATATATATTACATACAACATACATGTGTGTATATATATATATACATATATATGTATATATATATGTATATATAATATTGAGATAACTTCAAGTAAATGAAAGCCTTGTATGATAAAAACTTTAAAACATTAAAGAAAGAAACTGAAAAAGATATCAGAAGATGAAAAGTACTGCCATGCTTGGGCATCAGTACAATTAATATAGTAAAAATGTTCAACCTGCCAAAAGCAACCCACAGATTCAATGTAATTCCCATAAAAGTTCCAACAAAATTCATCACAAAACTTAGAAGAAAAATTTACTTCCAGAATAGCTAAAACAATCATGAATAATAAACTTTTGGAGGTATTTCCATCCCCAATTTCAAATTTTACTACAGTATTATGTAATAAATAAAATAGCATGTTATTCACACACACACACACACACACACACACACACACACACACACACACAAACACAAATCAGACATTTTGATCAATGAGACAGAATTAAAGCCCAGACACACATCCACACACATGGACACTTGAGTTTTAATTAAAAGCTAGAAATACACACTAGAAAAAAGACAACATCTTTAACAAATTGTGCTGGTAAAACTGATTGACTTCATGTACTAGAATACACATAGACCCATTCTTATCACCCCACACAAATTGAACTTTAAATGGATCAAGACCTCAACATAAGATCAGATACTCAGAATCCAATCAAAAGAGAGTGTGGAATTGTATTGAATTCATTGGCATAGAAAAGACTATGGCACTAAAGGCACTAAGATCAAAAAATACATAACTGGGACTTCATGAAATTGAAAAGCTCTTTGCAGCTTTTGATTTGGAAAAAGTGGCAGGCTACAGATTTTAGCAACTACTCATCCTATAGAGACCTAGTAGATAGATAGATATAGATAGATATAGATATAGATATATAGATATATATAGAAATATAGATATAGATAGATAGATATAGATAGATAGATAGAACTTTAAAACCTAGATATCAAGAAAAAATTCCAATTAAAATGGGGAACACACCTAAATTAAAAATTCTCAAAGTAAGAAACACAAGTGATTGCAAAGCACTTAAAGAAATGTTCAACATTGTTTCACTAGGAAAATGTAAATCAAAACTACTTTGGTATTTCATCTTGCAATAGTCAAAATGACCAACATAAAATAAGTGACAGCTAATGCTGGTGAAGATGTGAAATAAGGGGAAGGACAAACTTGTACAATCTTGGATGCCAGTATGGTAGTTCATAATGTGTGTGTGTGTGTGTGTGTGTGTGTGTGTGTGTGTGTGTGTGCGCGCGCACGCGCGCGCGAAGTAATAGGTGGTGGCTGCGGCTTGTGCTGCTTCTCTGATCTTTCAGCTTTTACCCCAATATCTGGTACTGTTTTGTTTTATTTATTTATTTTTGTTTGTTTTTTATTATTATTATAAGACCATCTTAGACTTGAACAACAAACCCCTACACAACTCATTGAACATGGAGAAGTCAAGCTGGTGCCTACCTACAGCCTTCACCCCTAATGACAAGTAAGTGTTCATGGTACTAGAAGTTACTCTGTATGCTACCAAAAGAGAAAGTAATCATGAACTCATCTGCAAACCACTGGATTTACAATGTGAACCTGTATGGAAGTTGCACTAGTACCATTGTAGCACAGAGTTTGCAAGAGTAACCAACCAATAGCTGGTTGTATTGAAGGTCTACTCCATGAGACGCAATGTAACCCTGACACTGTTTGAATTGCCAATAACCTGAGACTAGGTATACCAGGGACCTAGGGGAAAACTAAATTCTATTGTTCTGTGTGGGATGACTCATCCCTAACAGGCTTAAGGGCCAGGTGGCCCAAACAAGTAAAAAAGATACTTTCTGAGAGCCAAGCTGGGTCTGCCTAATGGCCTTAGCAACAGCAGCTGAAACATGATGTGGGGATGACCTGGACTGATGAGAGGCAGCCATGTCACACCAGCAGATGCATATTCATCAGACCTTCCCCCAGGATGGGGTGGAGGGTATATAAGGCTTGCCTGAATTAAACTGGGCTTCTTGTTTGAACATTCTCCCAGAGTCACCCGCAAAGGGAACAATAGCACAGGACCCTGCCACAATTCTGCTGAATGAACATAGAAATAAAATGACGCCTAATGACATTCTACTAGACTCATCAGTCAGTGCCTTGCTCAGCCATATTCAGAGAATCTTGCTGCTGTTGCAGATGGGAACAAATACAGAGACCTAGAGCTGGACAATGTGCAGAGGGTGAGAGATCTTGAAACACTCAGTCCTAAATGGGATTTCTTCCTCGGGCTCAAGCACCCGCAGAAGAGAAGGCAGAAAGACTGTAAGATCATGAGGGGATGTAGCACATAAACAAAATAAGGCCTTCTGAACACAGCAGGACCAACCCACACATGAACTCAGAGAGACTGTGGCAGCATGCATGCACAGAGCATGTACAGGTCTAGGCCAGAAAGGATCCCAGTGCTGAGGGGAAGTGGACAAAAACTCCTTCCTTAACCCAGAAGCTATCTCCAACTGATAGTTGCTTGCAAATGAAAACCTAGTTTTCCCCAGTGGGAACTCCCTTGGGATACAAACCACTCTTAAGGCCAACCACCATGGCCAGCAGTAGACGGCCAACACAAAAATAAAATTAAAATAAAACAGCTACTCAAAATAGGCCTATCCCAGTGAGAGAGGAGATACATAAAATGATAAACTTGAGATGGAGTCTCTTTGCAGAGATCCACAACTGACTTGTCTTCACTGATGGCTACAATGTTGCCAATTTCTGAGTAATCACTCAAGGGCACGCTTCTTTATGAGACTATTGTGGAGTTAGAGAATGCAAAGTTTGTGTCATACACAAAGTAGTAAATGTCAGGGTACCTACTGTCCTTGCCACAGTTTAGCCATTTTATTTTATATTGGACAGTTTTACAAGCATTTTTTCCAGTGATCAGACTTAATAAAAAGTTGATGGTGGCCATTTTTTGGTCAGTTTTCTCAATGCTTTTATGCAGGAAGATTTACAGAACTCTTTACTCCACTATTACATATATTCCATTTGAATTTCCTAAGGCCTAGTTATGTCTATGGAAGAGAGATGAGAGATGAGAGAGAGATAGAGACAGAGAGAAACAGAGACAGAGAGTGAGACACATACACACACACACACACACACAGAGAGAGAGAGAGAGAGAGAGAGAGAGAGAGAGAGAGAGAGAGAGAGATATCACTTACCTTTCTTAGTTTCTCTCAACATTACCATCACACAAGGGATTAATTCATTGAGTAACTCATAGTCCTCAGAGTGGAATCCTTTTCTCCAAATCCATGAGTTAGAAAGCAAGATTTCAGCAAACTAGGACATTCCATATACAAACCACACCGTCTTACAGAATAGATATTTTGGTACCTACAATGTTTGATTTGATAGTGTTAATTCACTTTTATTCATCTCACCACACTCTATTGTTCAAAAATGATTAATTTTGATTTTGTATTAAAACTTTGAACCACCTGATGATTGGGTATAGTCAACAGATAGAAACTGGGCAGGTGATATGGGATGTATGAACTGAGTGAAAAACAATGTCAGGAAAGAAAATTGGCTAGATATCTTGGCACACACCTTGATCCCAGTACTGGAGTGACAAAAGGAGATGGATCCCTATGATATTTTGGCCAGCCTGGTCTACATAGTAAGTTTCAGACCAGCCTGGAATTTACAGTAAGACTTTGTATCAAGTGAAAGGTTTATTTATTTTTATTTTTGAGAAAAGAAAACAATTGCAAAACCACTCCTGAAACTAGTGAACAAGTTAACTCTTCTGAAAAAATGACTCAAATGTAGTAAAGAAATGAATGCAAAGATTCTTCAAGAATCCAATCTTAGTGAAAATGGAATACAGAAAATACAATGACATTAAAGTTTCTCATAAAACTAAATTTTTATTTATTATTTGAGATATACGTATATAGGACATCTTTTTATCATGTCCTGCCCCAATCTCCTCCTCTAATTCCTCCCATACAGAATCCCCTTCTCAAGTTAATGTCCTTTAAAAAATATAACCAACTAGGTCTAGTTAGTGCTGCCAGTATGCACATGGGTGTATGCCCATCCACTTGAGCATGGGCAACCAACAAATGCCACACCTCTGAAGAAAACTAATTTTCCTTCTACAGGCAGCCATCAGCTGCCAAGAGATTTTCAGATAAATGTGGGGGCTACCACTCTGCACAAAATGCACCTCCAAATGAATAGAAGACATTTACAAAAGACTTGATACCTTGAGGAGAAAGTAGGAACTTGCTTGATCTCATTGGCTCAGGGGAAATCTTTATGAACAACACCCTAGTGACAGAGGCATTAAAACCAACTATTGACAAATGAGACCTCATGAAACTAAAATGCTCTGTAGACAAAAATAGAATACTATCAATTTATTAAAAAGCTAACTACAAAATTAGAAAAAAAACTTTATGCAGCTGACAGAGGATTAGTATCTAAAATACATAAGGAACTCTCTCTCTCTCTCTCTCTCTCTCTCTCTCACACACACACACACACACACACACACACATACAGAGAGAGAGAGAGAGAGAGAGAGAGAGAGAGAGAGAGAGAGAACAGACACACAGACACATGCTCACAAAGATTGCAAACATCTCAATTCAAAATAGGGTAATAAAATTGATAGATAATTGTCAAAAGATAAAATACAAATGGTTGAGAAATAATTTTTTAAATGTTCAGCATCCTTAGTTATCAGGGAAATGGAAATTTAAATTTAAACTACTTTAAATGGATGTGGGTAAGAACACTTAGTCACTACTAGAGGGACTGTAATTTAGTCCAGGAGTTATGGAAATCAGTAAGAAGGTGTGGTGGTATTGTATTCCCTGAAGTATTGTGCACCCTAATAAACTTATCTGGGGTCAGAGACAGAGAAGCCACAATATTAAACACAGAGGATAGGCAGTGGTAGCATACACCTTTAATCCTAGCATTCCAGAGGCAGAAATCCATCTGTTCAAGGATACAGCCAAGCATGGTGACTCACGCCTTTAATCCCAGAGAGTGATAGTAGAAAGGAAAGATATATAAGGCATGAAGACCAGAAACTAGAAGCATTTGGCTGATTCAGCCTTTAGGCTTTGAGCAGCACAGTTCACCTGAGATCCATTTGGATGAGGACACAGAAGCTTCCAGTGTGAGGAAACAGAATTAGCTGAGGAACTGGTGAGGTGAGGTAGCTGTGGCTTGTTCTGCTTCCCCTGATCTTCCAGCATTCACCTCAATACCTGACTCAGGTTTGACTTAATTAATAAGTACCTTTAAGATTCCTGCTACAATGAAGGCTCCCCAAGAAGCTGGAAATAGATCTTCCACAGGAACCAGTTATACCACTCTTGGGCATATCCCCAAAGGACTATAGCCATAGATATCCTATAGAGATATCTAATCACTCATGTTAATTGTTACTATATTCTTAATGTACAGGAAGTAGAAAGTACCACTGCCTAGATGTTTATCAACTGATGAACACATATTGAAAATATAGTGCATATACATAAATAAGATATTAAAAATAAAATTTTCATATGAAAGGATGAAGCTGGAAACATCCAGCTGTGAAGTAACCCAGACCTTGAAAGACAAATACCACATATTTTCTCTCATTTGTGGTTTTTAGTTTTGAACCTTCACATATATGTATTCCATTCAGAATATGTATCAAGGAGATTCTAAATTCAGAAATTGATACTGTATCACCAATAATTACCCAATTGAGGCATTTATGATTTCAACTTATTTTTTAGCATCCATGACTCACTCTTTTCTCCTCAAATACTTTGTTCTATGGTTTTTCCTTCAGGCTGGGCTCTCTTCCCTTTCATGGTGACTGTAATAGACATTATTCATAGTTGATATTCCTCACCCTACTTGTTAGGTTTTCCACCATTGTTTAGCCACAAAATGTAAATTAATTCTGTATTACCTATAAGCTAAAAGGCAAAGTAGTCATCCTTTTATTGATGTAGCAGCCACTTCACCATGAGCTCAATCTTTCATAAACTATGTAGTAGGGAAACACAGCTAAATAGAGAATACAATGCATTAGTTATATTAGTATTGTGACAAAGTATGTCTAAAAAGTAACCTTAGAGAGAAAGGGCTTATTTTAGCTCATAGTTTGAGGTATTCATCATCCTGGGGAAGGTTTAGTAGGAAAAAGATGAGTCCACTGGTCACATTGCATCCATTTACAGGAAGAAGAAAGAAATGAATGCCGGTGATTCCTTGGCTTTCTACTTTTTATTCAATCTTGCACCCCAGCCCATGCCATAATATCATCACCTCTTGGATCCGTTTATTTTCCTCAGTAAAACCTTGATGGGGACACAGTCACAGAGAGAGAGATGTGTCTCCTAAAACTAATTTCCACTCAGTTGACATGAAGCTAGACCACCTCAGATGCAACCTAGCTGCCTCCTCTTCTCAGCCATTTAGTTCTTAACTTTACCGTTTTCTCTCAGTGTGGGAAGCCATTTCCCTTCATGTCTTACAGTAGTAAATTTGCATGAAAATATCTTCTTGCAATTATATCAATCTGCATTATTACATCAGCATTCCAACTTTTCTTACCATTTTCATTCCTTAAGTAGAGATAATAATTGATAGCTCTGGTGGATTTAATACTTTCATTCATTTGGTTTTTTGTTAGGTAGGTAAATAATTAGTTAACCTATTCAAATTTATTTAACTTATTTTAAATTTCCATAACATTTTCATTTTATGACACTGTCATCATTTTCCTTATATCTGATACTATTTCCTACCTGTTTTATTCATTTAAAGCCAGATGGGGACTTCTCTCTTTACTCTGAATAAAGTTATTTAAAATGTTACCTTTTCTTTAATATTTATTCAATTAACACACAAAAGAGATTTTATAAAGAAAACTTTAAAAATAAAGAACTATCACAAAAAATATAAAACAAATT
Source organism: Onychomys torridus (assembly GCF_903995425.1). Lineage (NCBI taxonomy): Eukaryota > Metazoa > Chordata > Mammalia > Rodentia > Cricetidae > Onychomys > Onychomys torridus. Next base: position 19,824,997 of record NC_050461.1, on the reverse strand, counting down.
TATTATAAAAGAAACTATAAATTAAGTTTTCAAAGAACAAATCATGTTCATAATAAGTAATTTCTTTTACTGGTAAAAAAAAGGAAAAGCATATTATATCAGATAAAGTGCCAAATTCTTATTGACTTTTACAATTAAATTACAAGCATTTGGCAATTTCTAGATATAATGAGATTCAGAGAAACATGCTCAATCTTTTATTTCTTAAGGATAATATGTTTTCAGAAAACATTCAGGATTATTTTGTCCTAATTTGTGCTCTATTGCTATTGATTGAATTGAACTTAATTAATTGTACCTTTAAAAATAAAACAATTTGCTATTTTCATCTAATTTTGTTTTCCTTATTTTACATTCCAAATTTGCAACAAAACTTCTATAATTTACCTACTAGCCATATGTTTTAATTATTCATTCTGGTTCAAGAGTAAAACATAAAATTGAGGTCATTTTATATGATGGCAGCTGTATATTATGATTCCCTTTTCCTCTTTGGTATTCTGGGAATACAGTTCAATAGTGTTTTGGAAAATTCTCATTACCCTTCCTGGCAATCATTTCTGGTGATTCTTTGTATTTGCTGACCTAATTTTCTCATTGTTTTCATCGAGTTTATGACTTTGGCTATCTTGATGGGAGGTAAAAGAAATAGGCAAGAACTCAAAAAACAGATTTTATAGAGATTAAAGGAGTCCAACATTTATTTCCACTTCCAGTAATGTACTGCACTTTGTAGGAATGCTAATTGAGAAATCTTTATCATAGTGCCAGACAGTGAAATGAATATACTAGCATGAATATTCATGATTATACTGAGAGGAAGTTATGAAATACTCAACTTTTTCAAGTAACTTTCTGAAAGTTGTACTTATGTGTCATCAATTTTAAATAAAAAATTCTAGCAGTTCTTGTTTCTCTGTATGTGTTCATGCATGCATGTGCATATATATGTATGACATGTGTGTACACTTATGTGTGTGCACAAGTGGGAGAGTTTATTTGCATATGTGTGCAAATTTGAGGTCAGAGATTATTAACATCAAGTATCTTCCTCAATTGCTGTCCATCTTAATTTTTACCTGAAATTCACAGATTTACCGAGACTGGCTAGCTATTGAGCCCAATGATCCTTCTGTTTCCATATACCCAGTATTGGAATTACAGGAATACTTATGGGTATGGTGCATTTGGACTCAGGTCTCAATGCTTTCCTGGCAAACATTTATTAACTGAGCCATCATCCCAGCTCTGCATGTATTCCTGAAGTGTTGATTCACAGATTTGAAGAGAATGTAGATGACTTGACAACCTACAAGTTCTGTGACTTGTGGAAGTATTTTCTCCCATGAACCTTTCAGAGTAAACACAAAACACATTTGTAGAGAGAGACATTTGTAATAAACATGTGAAAGTTTATAAAGGATGTGCAGTTGCCTACTTTGTGTCATTTAATATTTGCTCTAGCATATAAAACACTGGTTTTTATAGTTTGAGAACATGTGGAGAGTTACTCTGTTTTCTTACAGATATTTTTCAGTCAATAGTTGTCATCTATATTAATAGAAGCAATATTGTTGAATGCTAAGAAGGCTAATGTAGATTTAGTCTTGAAAATCGCACTATACATTGGTTTTCTTCTGACTCATTTGGAAGGTAGACAGCTGTTTTCCACATACTACTATGTGGTTAGAATTATTACACCTCACATGACCACATAAAGAAAAACTGTATCTTGTTTCACAGGACTTCAATATTAGATGTTCTTAATCTTAAGAACAAATGGGCTCAGTAGGTGTCAGTTAAATGTGTTTGTATAACAATAATAATTAAAGAGGTAATTATGAATCTGAGAAGGAACTGAGTACAGGAGAGGAGTTAGAGGAGACAAGAGGCATGAAAATGATTCAAATATTAATGTTCCTGGAAGAAATTCTCAAAAAACAAAATTTTAAATTATAAAAAGGTAATTCCTAATATATATATTCAAAGTCAGATTTTCAAATAGATCTATAAAAAATGCTTCCAGTGATCTATATGGGGAAATATGACTAAGGATACTTATTACATATTTCAGATTTTTAGAAAAACTGAAGAAGGAGGAGGAGGAAGAATAAGAATAAGGCCAGGGAGGTGGTGGCGCACGCCTTTAATCCCAGCACTCGGGAGGCAGAGCCAGGCGGATGTCTGTGAGTTTGAGGCCAGCCTGGGCTACCAAGTGAGTTCCAGGAAAGGCGCAAAGCTACACAGAGAAACCCTGTCTCAAAAAAACCAAAAAAAAAAACAACCAAACAAACAAAAAAACAAAAAAAAAAAAACAAAAGGAGTAAGAGTAGGAAGAAAAAGAAGAAGAAGGAGAAGAAGGAACTAATTTGAGGGACAGCAATAACACACTTACCAACTATTATCTTTAAAATAGCTTGTGAATACTCAGTATGATAACAGAGAAATCATTTTAGGTTCTATCAACATTTGGAAAGTTGAATACCTTTTGCATTTTAATTATGAAGTTTAGAATTTTCAGAAAGAAAATTTAAAAGATATAATTAAGTTTGGCTATTAATGTGGAATTCTATCTTTAAAAAATAAAACCAAATCAGAAAAATTTTTATCTTAGAGCTGTACACTCTCACTAAACATTTGTGATTGGAAGTCAGCTGTTTCAGTAAAGCATTGTTGCATAAACATGAGGACCTGAGTTTGTCCTTCAGAACCCACATGAAAGGTCAGGCACAGTAGTTCACTGCTGTGCTCTCAGAATGAGAGAAAGGGAACCATAGATCACCAGAGCTAGCTCAACTAGTGAATGTCAGACCAAGGGAGAGAGATCCTGACTTCAATATCTAGGCATGCAGCGGCTGGAGTGGAACAAAACTCAAGGTTTCCTCTGTCTTCCTTATGCATCACACACACACACACACACACACACACACACACACACACACACACACCTACACACACACGCATGCACGCACACGCATGCTCACACACACACACACATGCTCACACACACACACACACACACACAAACGCATGCACGCACGCACACGCATGCACACACACACGCGCGCGCACACACACCTACACACACACACACACACACACACACACACAAAGCTTGGCTTCATATATGTAATTTACATGGGGATGGCTCATTGGTAAGAGTGCTTTCTGCTCTTGCAAAGGACCTGGGTTCAATTTCCAGCATCCACATCAGGTATCTCACAACTGCTTGTAATTGCAACTCCAGCTCCCGTGGTTCCACATTCTCTGCTGGTCTCTGTGGGTACCTGAATACACGTGGTGTGAATAAAATCTTGCAGACAAATGCACACATGTAAGTAAAAAATTAACTAAGACAATAAATGATATACCATTTCTTTCTACGTGGTTCTCCAACCTTTCTTCTGAATTTGAATCAATTCCTCTGTATAAATTGTTATATCAAGCCAACTTTTATTGCTGTTAACTAATTAAATGAAAATCATACAATGGACGGCCCAGGGCATTTTATTTTCTACAGACCAGAAAAAAAATTCTACATATTGTTTTGAGGTAGATATAGTGAAGATATTTTGAAAGTTAACAAGAAATTTTTGCTCAATTCATAACTCTTTTTGACATGATATACCACAAAATATTACATTAACACCTGCAAAATTAGGAGAATAATATATAAGAAGGTAGTATTGTATTGCCTAAAATTCCAAACTTAATTTACATATGCTCATTGTGTTTCTGCTGTGTGAAAACTGGAAACTTTCCTGAAGGCATCAGCAATCACATTTCATCATTGTTAGATATGTTTACATAAAGTGGGAAATTGTGTAGTTCTTTGATTCAGCAATTGATTCAGTAATGTGCCTATTATTGGTTACAATGTTATCCTGTGCTAGAGCCTAGAGTTTCAAAAAATGTGAACAATATGTTCCAAACATTCTCTGAAGTTTGGAAATTAGGGTTAACAATCTTTCTTATGTAATTGCAGTCATTTCCTATACTCCACTGTATATTTGATAAATATGCATTTGTACAAAACCAGCTATGGTATGATGCAAGAGGAAAATTCCTTTGGCGTTATTTGGTTATATCTATTTCAGGAGGTTGTAAATTGTACTAATTTTCTGATTTTGATAGTGGCAGATTCAAATAATTAAGTCATATTCCCCCGGCAGAGAAAAGAGAGTGGGTTTAATGACTTTTCTGCATTTTTTAAAAAGGAAGTATCTACATCGTGATTTCTCCAAAGTTTGCTGCTTTTGATCTTGTTGATGCTGTTCTTTCATCCAGATCCCCACAGATGTTGGAATATGGTGGTGAGTCACTCTGAAGTGACTCCATATTGAGTAAAATGGAGGTTTGCAGCCTGAACTACTGACAACCTACTTGTCATAAATATATAATGTTTGTATAAATCCTTGTCTATACACTTCCCATGATTGTTCATTAGATTGTTAATCATAACTAATCTTTTTACTGAGCACATTATCTATGCACTGCAGGAGCTGGCAGAGTAATTAAGTCATTTATATATTTAGAAAGCCCATTTATATACTGGCATCCTGCCAAGAAGCAGCACCAATTAACAGGTAACAAAAATACAGTGTATGTGTGTATGTGCACGCATGTGTGTGTGTGTGTGTGTGTGTGTGTGTGTGTGTGTGCACTCGCGATTGAACATATGCTAGAGAAACATGTGACCACTAAGCCACATTCTTTGCTCTAGAAATAATATATTTGATGAGTGAGTGACATGAGAAATGGATTTGGGTCACGCCATCTTCAGGAGATGGCAATAATTAAAAGTGCTTTCAGAAACTCAGCAAATGCCAGGCAAGCTTAGTTATAATGAGGGAAGCTGTTAACTGGCTGCTGGTGAATAATCCTGTAAGAAAGAAGAATGCATTATCTTGTTAAAGGCATAGTTACATTTCCCATGGCCTTAGTCTTCAAGTGAATCAGAATTCCTGTGGGGGGTCGTCTCTTGACCAGTTGGTTGGACAGGCTCAGCTGGAAAGTCTTAAGGTAGGAACATATGCAATATTCTAGCCTTGGAAGCAGAACAAAATGCTGTGTTCCATTCAGTTTATCAGAGAATATTCCCTTATTTTGAACAGGAGGAAGTGTTTTCCTTTTAATGGCACTCCAAAAGTCCTGATATTTCCCCACCTTTTCATGGTGTTATGCACATAGGAGGAATAGCTGAAGATAATTACGTTCTTTGTTATTAAAGAAGGAGCACCAGAGGACAAATTTTGAACATACTGGAGGGTCTCTCTCTGGCCTCAAAAGACATTCCTATAACAGCATAGAGGGCCACGCAGTCCTGCTGACTTCAGTCATCTGCCATGCCACAACAATTCTTCAAATCCACGTTCATGGTGGACGATTCATTCAGTTACCAGGAGCTCTTCTTGTCTTGTCTGGTTGCCAGTTCCCAGAATGACTCATTTTTTTTTGGGTTGTCATTATACTATTTAATAATACTGCCGTTTTCCTTTGAGTGTCTTTAATGCTTCATGCCAAGGCTTTCACATTGCCTTTCATTTTTCCAGGTCAACAGAAGTGGGAATGGTTAAAGGATGATGAACCAGACCTTATTTTGTATGATACTTTTCAGAACTAAGTACATATTTTCTCTGTTTTAACTAATAGTCTCTTCTCTTAAGAAACTATGCTTCAGATCCCAGCTCTGCAAACATGTAATCTATTAGCTTTGTCAGGAATCGTCTCAAGATCCTTTTTCTGAGGACATGAATTTTTATAAGTTTGAAGCCTTCATCCCTGGTCGTCTTGGTTCATCATGATATAATGGACGGTAAAGTGAAAGCGAATCTCTACTGTTTTGCTTTTCAGTGGAATGGAAAAGAAGCAGTCCTTAATATCTACCACAATAATAGGCAAATTTTCAGGCAAGGCTGACAGCAATGGAAGACCACGTTGTACAGGTCCCATAATTCTCATTTGCTCATTTATAGCTCTAAGATCATGTAACAATCTCCATTTTCCTGATTTCTTCTTGATGACAAATATGGGTGTATTCCAGGGAGAAAGGGACGGTTTAATGTGCCTTTCCTCCAATTGCTCTTTCACTAATTGATATGCAGCATGTAATTTCTCGGAGGAGAGTGGCCACTGAGGAACCCACACTGGCTCCTCCGTTATCCAGGATATGGGAATACTCTCCTCAGCAGGCCCTAGGAAAAACCCAATCTTTGTTTCAGTTTCCTAGGTACTGCTTGTATCGGCTCCTTTCTGCCTTGTAAAAATTTTCCCAGGCAAAATTAGGATGACACCCCATATTTTTCATGATATTTTTAGATTCTTTGGAATATTCATTACTCAGTTGAAAGACCATGGATTTCATAAGATCCCTCCCCCAAAGGGACACTGGAAGTTCAAGAACATAGGGTTGCATAATGCCATAGTGACCTTCTGAATCTTGCCAATTCAACAAATTTGCACTAATATTAGGAGCACTGACATAACCCAATCCCTGCAATGTTTGTGAGGAAGCCTGTATAGGCCAACCTCGAGGCCAATCTTTGCTAGCTATGATACTGCAATCTGCCCCAGTATCCAAAATTCCCATTATCTTGGTGCCATTAATGATTAACTGTAATGTGGGTCTCTGATCTAAGTCTAAAGATAAAAATGTTAAATCTGTCCCTGAGGATCCAAATCCCTTGCTTACTCTTTCTTTGTCATAGGCTGGGTGAGAATCATGTAAGCTGGGTAACAGGATACATTGTGCAATTCTGTCTCCCGGGGAAATGGCAGCAATTCCTTTTGGTGATTCAACCATGATTTTAACTATACCCTGTATAATCTGAGTCAATTATCCCAGGATGGATTCGCAATCCCCTTAATGTAGTAGATGATCTCCCTATTAACAATCCCACTGTCCCAGGGTCAAGGGGGCCTTGAAAATCAGACTCCACTACTTGCACCCCCATTTGTGGGGTTAATATGAGTCTGGTGGTGGCACGGAGGTCCAATCCTGCTGAACCTGCAATGGCTCGCCGCGGTGTTTGGGATGTCTGAGGATCGGCCACTGCTCTTGTTTCCCTTCCTGTCTCTGATCCTCCATTGCCCCATATATTTGTGGGCCCTGAGGCCGGGGGCCCCTGCTGTCTGTTTTTTTGGAGGAGTATTATTCCTCAGAGGCTGTCCATTAATGTCCTTGATTGACCTGCATTCGTTCGCCCAATGTTTTCCTTTCTGTCAGTGTCTAAGATGTTACCAACAGTGCATGTTTAACCAGGATAAAATCTTGATTTCCAAAACATTGTCAAAGTGAGACACAAGACAGCTGTTGGGCCAATTCCCCTAGTGAGATCAGGCATTGCAGCAGGCATGGGATGTGGAGAAGATGGACTCAGATTAGCCTACCTTTTATGCTTATTACAACTTGATAGTTGAATTAGCCATGGAACTAGACCTCATCTACATCTACATGGCCCCAAGTGCCCTTCAAGCCCAGATAGATTCTGTTGTTGGAGTAGTACTCCAAAACCATTGTGCCTTCCATGTGGTTATGGCAACCCAAACAGGTGCCTGCTCTTTTCTGGAAGAAAAATGCCACACCTGTGGGAATCAGCCAGGGACAGTGAGAGATGCAGCTAATTAGGCTAAGAAGTTTAAGAAAGAACTCTGAAGGATGCTTTATAGAGAGGCATATGGAGCTGCCTTTCCTGTTTACTACAACATGCAGGCTGCTAATGGCATAGTCTTCATCTGTTCTTTTTAGCTCTGACTTCCTTATCCTCTAGTATGATTGACATCTTCTGTGTTCTAGGCCATTAATCTCCAGATGACACTGTCTCAGGAATATTAAGCATTACTATCAGCATAAGTGCTTATCTCCACAACTGAAGACTATTGATCACAAAAATAATCTCACCATCTAGCCTTGGACTTCTTTGTGGTAGCTAATGTTTCTTCTCAAAATACCTTCTGGGACTTAAAGTCCGACCAGCAAATGTGTATCATCAATGCTGACGGCATTCACCCTTCTTCACGGTCTTGCTCAGTTGTGAAGTTACTCCAGAGAATAAGTCCTGTGATTTGGACCTATTGATCTGTTGGGGAAAATGTACACACAAGTCAGGAAATAAAGCATCCTCTGTGTTTTATAGTCAAGGCAGAGTCATATGATGCTTGAGTATTTTGACACAGACATTTGGAACCCAAATCTTTTGTCCCGGGTTATTTTCCATGAATGATATGCCACCAGAAAACCACATGCTGTAAAATTCTTTACTATCCACTTACATATTGCAACTGATGGGAGTCGCACAGGGCTAAGTCCAACTTTCTTCTTAGCTGATGTAAAGGAACTTCTACAGTTTTTCAGCAGTTCTGTCTCCCTCCCTGAGATCTTGCCTGCTGCTATCTTTCAGTATACTTAAAAACATTCTCTCTTTGCCTGGTCCCTGTTTTGAAAGTTCTTTTTACCACAAGCATCACTGGGGCGTCCTTCATGCCATTTCCTCAT
>NC_050461.1:19768243-19816478 GCF_903995425.1 Onychomys torridus | reverse complement strand
CCTATTGAAAACAAAGCCTTCTAACACAGCACAACCAATGTACATACATATGAACTCACAAAGACTGAGCCAGCATACATAGGACCTGCATGGGTCTGCACCAGATGGGATCCTAGAGCTGAAAGAGAAGTAGACACATCCATCCATCCCTAAGTCAGAAACTATCTCCAATTGATAACCACATGCAAATGAAAATTTAGTTTTCTCCAAAGAAGTCTCTCATGGGAAACAAAATAATTCTTAAGGACAGGCCACATGCCCAGGAGTAGATGGCCAACAGAAAACAAACTTAAATCTGTGGAGGTTTCTGGTCTCATAATGTCATGTTGTATCTCTTTCTCTGTCTCTGTCGCTGTCTCCCTACAAGTTCCTTTCATATATATTATGAATTTCAGTTTTATGATTTTATGGGATTCCTGAGTATGTGGATGAGTGGGTTTCTGCATCTATGTCTATTTCTTGTGTCTTTTCTTGGGTTCTTTTCCTCCTGTTTGTTTTGTCCTATTCTGACATTTTTGTTTTATCTAGCTATATCATTTTATGCTATGTTATATCATATCATCCTTTAGAAGCTTGTTTGTTTTCTGAGACAGAAAAAGATTGGGTCCAGATTGGAGAGGAGGTTCAGAGGACCTAGGAGTAGGGGTGGGAGAAATTTTAACCAGGATATATTAAAAGAAAGAAAGGAAAACAAAACAAACAAGCAAAATAGCAAATGAGTCCCAGTATCCCAGCACTATATTTTTCTTTGTATTTAAGACAGCCACATGTTCTCACATGCTACAGTTCATGTTGAATATCTCCCATTCCTGTTGTGAATCAGTAGCAGAGAAAAGTTTGTTTTCCCATGGTCTCCACAGCTCTGTGGTCTTATGTTCTCAAAGTGTACTCTATAGTGTTGTAGCTTGCTTCACGTGAGACAAAGTTGCTGACACATCTTGAGTGAAGTTAGCAAATATAGACAGTGTGACGTGTGTCACAGTTTGCATGTGAAGGGAAGAGGACAACCTTTGGGTATTGCTGTAGTTAGAGTTTTCCTGCCTGGCCCAGTCAGGACAAAGCTCTCTTACCTGCCAGTCCCACAGTCGCTCAGACCCAACCAAGTAAAACACACAGAAACTTATATTGCTTTCAAACTGTATGGCTGTGGCAGGCTTTTTGTTATCTACTTCTTTTATCTTAAATTAACCCATTTTTGTTAGTCTATACTTTGCCAAATGGCTTGTGGCTTACCGGGGTCTTTACATGTTGCTTCTCATGGCAGCAACTGGCAGTGTCTCCTCCCAGCCTTCCTGTTCCCAGCCTTCTCCTCTTCCTTGTCCCACCTACCCTATCCTTCCTGCCTGGCTATTGGCCAATCAGCACTTTATTTATTTTAACCAATCAGAGCAACACATTTGACATACAGAACATCCCACAGCATATTGCATCTCACTCTTCTACCTCATTTAAGACAAGGTCTCTTCATAGATGCATGATCTATGAACATTAATATACTGATATACCTGTATCAGCTACTTCATTTGACCTCATGTCATCATGGATTGCTGGGGAATATTATTTTAAGTGTGTTACTCTTGTTTATATTGCATTTGTTTAACTCTGTGAGGCTGTGTTACTGTGTCTGTCTAAAATACCTGATGATCTAATAAAAAGTTGAATGGCCAATTATGAAGCATGAGAAAAGATAGGTGGGGCTAGCACACAGAGAAAAGAAATAGAAGGAGAAATATGGGAAGGAAATGAGAAGGAACCAAAGAAGGAGGGACCAGCCACCCAGGTACAAAGCCAGACACAGAGTAAGAAATAATGAAAAGTATACAGAAATAGAGAGAGGTAAAAGCCCAAAGGCAAAAGCTAGAGAGGATAATTTAAGTTAAAATAGCTGAATGATAAGGCTGACCGTCCTCCTCTCTCCTTTTTGGCTCTTATACTTTTTCTGCCCCCTTCTCCACAGCATTCCCTGAGCCCTGAAGGGAGGGGTCTGATGGAGACATCCAGTTTAGGACTGAGTGATCCAAAGGTCTCTCACTCTATGCATAATGTCTGTCTGTGGGTCTTTATATTTGTTCCCATTTGCAGCAGTAGGAAGCATCTCTGATGACTGGTAGCTGAACAAGGCACTGATCTGTGAATGTAGCAGAATGTCATTTAGAATCGGCAGCACATGCTGGAAATGGGTTACAGTGTAAATGAGTTGTTGGCTAACAGGGTTTCATGGAACCGACCAATCAACGCAGACTGCTGCCAAAACTATAGGTTGCTCTCCGCAAATTGATGGCAAGGACTTGCTGAATGAAGATAACACCTACCCAATTCATTGAACATGAAGAAGTTAAGATGGTGCCTACATAGAGCCTTCATCTCTGTGTTCTAGCATCTTTGGTACAGAAAGGTACTCTGCAAGTTACCAAAGAAGAAATGTAAACACCAACTCAACCCAGTTATAAATCCTTTGATCTACATTGGTGTCCTGCTTTCAAGATATGCTAATGCAATGGTGGCAAAAACTTGTGGGAGTAACCAGCCAATATCTGATGTGACTTAAGGCCCATTCCATGAGATGGAACCCATATCCAAGAACCTGAGACTAAATATGGAACCTAGGATAAAACCAAATACAAGCATTTTACTAAAGGAATATTCCAATAAAATAGCTCCTAATGGGATCCATTGGTAAAGACAGGCTCCTTATACTACTTTCCTTCATTAATGTTATCTCAAGGAGACTAACAAACTTGACTAAATAGCTAAAACTAATTGGCTTTTGGAAGAAAATAAAGGTGGATATTTATATGAAATTATAAAACTGTTTCTTGTACAGGTCATAAAAGTAAAAACTATCAAAGGAAAAGTGATACAAATTAATCATTGAAATGTTAAACTTCTGCTATTGTAAAGACACCATTATTAAACCACAGGTTGATAAATGGGTTTATAAAATATTTTTCAAATGTATGACACATGTCCAAAGACACTAATAACAATGTCAACTGAATAAAAATTAATAAACAATCCTTTTTAAAGCATGAGAAATAGTTAATAAATTGGAAAAGAAGCCCATCCTTTTATCTGAACTAGAAATAATTAAAATAAACAAACAGTACATTGGTTACATAAATCATGACACACATATTCATACAAAAGAATATAATATGAGTAGGCAATAATTATGATACAAAACCATAACCCTGGTAACAACTCCAGTGTAACGTAAGTGAAATGAATGATCACTACAAGATACCAAGAAGCTTCAGACTTAATCTGTTCTATAAGATAGATAACTGTGTATATGTCGCTCATTTTATGAAATTCACCAACCTACACTGTGATGTTCAAGTACTTCACTCTCCTTTTCTGAGTATTTTCAACATTAATGAATAGTTTACTTCATTCTCTTTTAGTTTTTGCCCATTATTCATCTTTTCCTTTTTGACCTTGTCTCTAAAATGCCACTTCTTACTTCAAATACTATTAACTCATCCTACACATGACCTCTACAACCTGGCCATTTTCTACCACCTTACTGCTACACTTGGATGCATACTACCATAATTTATCATCTATAGGTGGCTGAAGGCTGATAAATGTTAATGCAGTTTCTACTCGGTCTGATTTCCTTTCATTGCATTCTTAGCATAGTCATAGAATAGTCATGTCAGGAAATAACCCAGAACTTGACCCTTATTTAAAAATCACCTGTTGTGATTTATTTCAGTTTCATCTGTCAGCTTCATTAGGTTGCACTGACTAGACATTAGGTTAAACATTATTTTGGATATTTTGTAAGGCATGCATTTTACACAAGAGTAAATAGAGTTTTATCCAGTTACAATGAAGAGTGAAATTATCAAATCAGCTGGAAAATGAATTGAACTGGAGAGCATCGTGTTTAGCAAAATAAACCAGATTTTAAAAATGAAAGACAAAGATCATGGATTTTCTTTCATATTCAGCTTAAAAGAATAATAAAGCTTGAAAATATAAGACAGACCAAGAGGAAGTGGACCAATGTGGGAGATGAAGAGAGAGACTAAGGATGTGTTGAAGTATATGATGTGTACACAAAATGACATAATGAAGTTCAATATTATACAACTAAATACATTCAAATAAAGCATTTTAAAATTTTCCATCTTTTACTCTTGAAGTGTTTGGGGCCTGAAGGTCTGTGTGGGGCTCTGATCTTGGGTCTCTATTCCAAAGAATGAAGTTTGTGAAAGCTGTCAAATATAAGATCTACTCTAAGAGATACAAAGTGAAATTCAGAAGATGACAAAAGGATAAACTTACTAACCTTTTCAAAGATGACAGTGGTCCAGGACAAAAGCAAGTGCAATGCACCCACACCAGGGTGAGTTCATGAAAGCAGCAGAAGAATTTGTCCTACAGTTTATGCCCATACAGAAGGTGCTGTGATGTTCTGTGCATCCCATGCACATGAACTACTAAAGAATGGAATAAAATCTGTTCCAACAAATTACGTTTCATCCTATTGTTATGGCCTGCTATTGGTCCACTGGCTTCTCAATCAGTATGGCAAGGACAAAGTCTATGAAGGCCAAATGGAGGTGACTGGAGTTGAAAACAATATGGAAAACAGTAATGATCAGCCTGTTGCTTTGACTTGCTGTTTGGGTGAAGGTCTTGCTTGGACTACAGCTGATAATTAAATTGTGGGGTCTTGAATCAAGTCACGCCTCAAGGATCTTCCTAAGAGTGCACAATGACTTGCTGGTTATGATTCTGAAAGCAAGGACTTCAATGCAGGAGTACATTAGAAGCATGCCAAGGTAGAATGCTGCAAACTCTGTCTTACATAACAGAGGAAGACAAAGATGTAATTCTCTTATTACATAAAAAAACAACACAGCATGGAGCAGAGCTAGAAGCAAGCTCATCCCACTGTAAAAGAGAAGACAGTCTAGTAGAAGCCAAAAAGAGAAATTAAGAAGAGGTGGAACTGTCTCCAAATGCCCCTTGCTCAGAAGAAAGATTAGGTAGTTCAGAAGACAAGCTTCCTCACAGATCAGGAATAGGCTCTGAGAGTTACAGCAAATTTCTATGATGATTATTTTTCATAAAGACACATTTGCCAACAAAGCAGCTAAAAAAACCAAACCAAAACAAAACAAAATTTAAATCCATTAATTTCCAGGTAATTACACTGCCCAAAGTAATATGAGTCTGCTGAATCCAAACTGTTGAGGAGTTCCTAGAATAAAAAGGCAGAATTCTATTCCCAGATTGCTTTTGGATTTAAAAACTACTATACCTCTTTCCTTGGATACCCACTGCCTGCTCTAGGTTTTAAAGCCAAGGAGCTTGTACATTAGGTAAAATAATTCTTTAGAATAAGTCTATCTATATAGGTAACTATCTAGCTAGTTCTGCTTCCTTGGAGGCACCACCACAGTACCACCCAGTGTCTGCCCTGCTCATTGGCTACACATGGAGACCCTAAAACAACTCTATATCTTATAGGCTTTGCTGCCTATTAACTCTCTCACTATACTTCTAGCACTTTCTGTCTTATACTCATGCTCTGACCACATTGACCCTCTAACAGTCTTTTGAACATACAAGGAAGGCCTTGACACACTGCAGTTTTACTTTTCTCTGGATAAAGAGTATTTTGAAGACACCTGTGTGACTTACAATCTTGCTCCTAGCAATAAATTTTCAAGTTCTTCTTGCACTCACTTTTCCTGTTCTCTGCTTTTCTGTCAGTTGTGTGACATTTCCTAGGGATACCCAACACATACTTCTTCCCATTCCAGATAGGGAACCCACTACAAACATGGTACAGATACCACCAGTCTCAGACTTGGTGAACCAAGGAGTTTTATTAGTGTTACTCACAGGAGCAGAAATGAAAAGAGAGCTTCATCACCAAAGTTCACCCCAGCATGGCTGACAGCAAGGAAAATCTGGAATCGTGGAGCACAGTGCACAGCCCATAGGCAGCTCAATAGTTTGGAGAGTTTCCCTTCCTAGAGACTCAGTTGGTCAAAAGGTGCCATGCTTGATTGTTCTTCCAAGCATCTGGTCTGGTCTGAGTCTTCCTTTCAGTTTGGGTTTATTTGACCAAGAGAACTCTTAACTTTTTGTAGCTTATTCTGGCAGGGAGGGGTTCTAGTGAATCTTGTCAGTTTCTGGATTTTTGGAAGCTATTTGGAGTTATTTACCTCCCTGCTTAAAGAGCTGCTGTTGAGGATGGAATGTTTCAATCTCAGAAGAAACTTTTATACAACATCTTTCACATTTTCTACTTCTTTGCAGATATTCACTTTGTGTTTTCCCAGCATATGATAATGTATATGGAGTCACTTTTAGTTATCTTCTAATGTTTTGGTTTTTTGCTGTATCTGTTGTAAATAATCTTTATAGTACCTGCTCATTAAGCAGTTAATGAATAATTAAATATGCAATGAAGAATAATAAATGCAGAAATACTTTAAAGACTTGCCAACTTAAACTGATGTCATATATTAAAATTACATATGGCATGATTTGAGTTAGTTTGTGCTTTTCTGTCCAGTCTTCATTTAGCCCTTTCCTTACTGAATTGTATTTTTTTCTTTGGTAATGTACTTAGTATTTATTTTTCTTATAAACTTTGGATATATTCTGTTATAAATATATTTACTCTTGCCGGGTGGTGGTGGTGCATGCCTGTAATCCCAGCACTCAGGAGGCAGAGGCAGGTAGATCTCTGTGAATTCGAGGCTAGCCTGGTCTACAGAGCTAGTCTAGGACAGGCTCCAAAGCTACAGAGAAACCCTGTCTCGAAAAACGAAAATAAATAAATAAATAAATAAATAAATAAATAAATACATAAATATTTACTCTCAATGTTCTTGGATGTATTTTCTATTCTTCCCCATGTTCTCTGTTCATTTGAAGATTTTGGACATTGACAGTGACATGGAGTGCCTCCCATGAAAGCAGAGAGTGATTGTCTCACAGCTCACCAGGAAATTTATTGATTTCCAATCCCACAGGATGGTTTATCAGATCACACAGAGAGAATGGCTGTGATCTTAAAATACCTTTAAGAAAAAGTCAACAGCAAAGTTGTTTGTGGATATTTTCCAGGCAAGTGAGGCTTTTATGTAAAGCAACAATTAGCTTGTAGAATTCCAAAGCAGATTTATAATTGCTAAAAATGTGTACAGAAGACAAATTTGGAGACACTTTATGGTGTTTAAAGAATGAAAATTTCCAATGACTTGTCTTTTATATGGCAGAGATTGTTTTAAGTTTGCAGACAAACTAAAGTAACTAGGAACAATTGCTTACTCAGCTTTCACTCTATTAACAAATACAAGTCTCATGAAATTTAAGAATGGCCAAGCACAGCACTGGGTAAATCTTCCTAATGAGGTATTCACACAATGTAATCTCAGATAACTTAGCTTCCTGAGGAACTCCTGGTTGATAGGTTTGTTTGAATCTGCATGCATGTTGTTGGTCTGCATTTTTAATACCCAATAGCAAATAAATTCACCCTATTGCTACCAGGAGCCACATCATACTTGGGTTCCAGTTAAAATGAGAAAGTCCCAAAGCAGGTTGATCTCTAATGCCTCACCTAAGTATTCTAAGAAGTATAAGATGCATTTAATTTTGGCATGAAATCATTGTGACTAACATAAACACTCAAAAATGCAAAATAGAAATTATACCTAGAGTCAGTAATTACAAGATACTTTTGGTATAACATGTGCGTCTGGTAGTTCATTTTTCAGCATCTATGAGAATAGAGTTGTTTTCTTCCTGGTGTGTATTACATGTCACGTTGTAGGCACAAAGAATACACCAATGAGGAAATGAATCTTGACAATTATGTCTCACACATTTTGCAGAGAAAGTAGTTCACAAGGGTAGGATGAGCCATTTTGCCATGTTATGACTCTAGAATGTAGTGGTTATTTCAGAAAATCATGTCCATACTTTTTATGGTAGCAAGTAATTGAATAGAAAAAATTGTTTGCCAACGATTGTAATGACACTGTATATGTTTATGCTCATCTATGTGTAATGTACATGTACATGCACAAGAGCATGTACATGTGTATAGAAGTCAGAGAACAAATTTGGGTGTCATTCTTTAGGCAATGTTTACCTCTTGGAGACTGAGTTTCTCACTCAACTGTAACATGTCAACAAGGTCATCTAGGGAGAACCAAACATCTGTCTGCTTCTACATGCCCAACATTAATTAGGATTATGAACTTACATCATTATGCCACGATTTTTGAAAATACTTTATCTTTAAATAAACCATAATTATATAATTCTCCCATTCCCTTTCTTCCCTCTTCCCTCTTCCCTCTTCTATATGGAGAAAAGACAGCATCTTCAACATATGATGCTGGTCAAACTGGTTGAGTGGATGTATGGATGTATAAGAATGAAAATAGATCCATATCTATTACCCTGTACAAAACTCAACACTAAATCAATTAAGTGCCTCACTCAGCCTAAGACCTGATATCCTGAATCTAATAGAAGAGAAAGTGGAAAATAGACTTCAACTCATTGGAACAGAAAAGGGCTTTATAGTGCAAGCACTAAGAACAACAATTAGTAAATTGATGACAGGAAACTGAAAAGCTTTTGCATGGGAAAGGACACCACCTTTTGAACAAGGTAGCATCCTCCAGAATGGGAAAAATACCAATTATATGATATTAAACATATATATTAAATATAGATATGACAGAGGGTTAGTTTATAGAATATATAAAGAACTAAAAAGATCTAAATATTAAGAAAACAAATAACCTAATTTAAAAATGGGTTATTGAGCTAGGCATGGTAATACATTTGTTTCATCCCAGCACTTGGGAGGCAGTAGGCTCTCTTTGAGTTTGAGGCCAATCTGGTCAACACAGCAGATTCAACAACAGAAATGGCACACTGAGCTAAACAGAGACTTCCCAAAAGATGAAACACAAATGGCTGAAAGACAAAGCAATCTTCAATATCCTTATCTAACAGAAAAATTCTAATTAAAATTACTTTGAGATTTCAGCTTACCACAATCAGAATGGCTAAGATCAACACAACAAAAGACAGAACATGCTGGTTAAATGCAAGGAAAGAGAAACTTTTATTCGTTATGGGGGAAATGCAAACTTGCACAGCCACTATGGAAATTAGTGGGGTAGTTCCATGGGGAGCTAAAAATGGATCTACCATAAGATTCAATTATACTACTTTGTGCATATAACTGAAGGACTGTGGGGATACTAGCTTATCCATGTCCCTTGCTGCTCTATCCATAACCCAGCAATTAGAAACAGGATAGATTTTACCTACTCATGAATGGATAATGAGAATTAATAATTTATATATGGTGATATTTTATTTTGTGCTGAAATCTGATTTTATTTGTATGTTAATAAACAAAGTTGCCTGGGGATCAGAGCTGAGAGCAAGCCATTTAGCAGAAGTCCAGCAGTGGTGGCACACGCCCTTAATCCAATCACATGGCAGGCCAAGTGGTGACCCAAACCTTTAATCTCAGTAGGAACCATAGAGACCTGGAGGTCTTTATTGACAGAGTGACAAGGAAGTCATGTGGTTGGGTTTAGAATCAACGAGAAGGCAGAATAGAAAGGAAATGAAAAGACAGGACACAGGAAGAAGGTCTCTCTCTCTCAGGAGAAGGACAGCAGCAAGTGGTAAGATAAGGTAGTCTTAGCTCTTGGCTACTGTCCTTATCTCTGGGCTTTTAACTCTTATTTGGCTCTGTGTTTCTTATTTAATAAAATCGTTTAGAATTACTTCTACATTTATAGAATAAATATCATTCAGCTCTTAATAAAGTGAATTTATGAAGTTTGCTGATAAAATATATGGGGCTAGAAACAATCATCCTGAGTGAGGTAATCCAAACCAAAAAATACAAATACTGCATGTTTTCTCTTCTATGTGGATGTTAGATTTTAAGCTTCCTGTATATGTGCTACAATCAAAATAACCTAAAAGGGTAGGTGTCAAGTAAGAGACCAGGAAATAGGAGGGACCTTTCATAGGACAGGGAGATAGAATGTAATGTTACAAAAAGATAAAGGGAAAACCAGAACAGGAAGATTAAATGAGGAGAGGGATGTTACAGAAAGGTAAGGAGAGAATACTGAGAGGGTCAATTAGCATTAAAGGCCCTTTGAAAAATCATGTGGAAACCCACACCACAGCAAAGTATAAATATATATATGAATTTAAATTGCGTGTCTATATAGTTGAGAAGACAATGTCCCAACTATGTATCTTACACAACCAAGTAAAACCTCCAATGCTATGAATGAGTAATTATCTTCAGTCATTGATCATGGGGTCTCCATGCCTTTCCACACCAAACATCACAGGCTCTTGACAAGCCTATTTATTGCTGTATACAACTTGATGATACAGCCCTATTAATTAAGATGATATTTATATATCTCATTAAAAATGGATAAGTCTAGCTGGTGTTGGAAAACACTCTGCATGCTACTGAAGGAAAAAAGTAATCATCAGTGTCACCAAACTATAAGCCCTGTGACCTACAACAGTGACCTACCTGTAAGATAGACTGGTACAATAGTAGCTTAAACACTATTAGCAGATCCATCCAATTGATGATTGGAGTTAAGGCCCATTCCATGTGATGGAACACATACCTGACACCAATAAAGTATCCAAGAACCTAAGACTAATAATAGGTCATGGGCCTATAGGAAAACCTACTATGATTCTGCTAAAGTAACATGGCAGTAAAGTGGCTCCTAGTGACACATTTCTATTCACAGATCAGTGCATCACTTAACCTTCATCATGAGAAGCATCTTTTTTTTTTTTTTTTTTTTTTTTTTTTTTTCAGAAACCACAATAGGACAATATGCAGAGTGTGAGAGACTATGGAGTATGTAGTTTTAAATGAGACGTCTTCATCAAACTCCTCATTTTAATGTTAAGGGATCCATATGGAAGAGGAGGCTCAAAGACTTTAAGAACCAAAAGTGCTAAAAAAATGTTTACAAAGAATTTCCAAAGAAACTGTGACTTTGTGACACATGGGCCTGACAGACGTGGACTTACAGATACTGTGGCAGTATACACAAGACCTGCACAGCTTCAAACCAGACAGAATGCTAATACTCAGGAAGAGAAAAGGATGCAAAGTCCCATCTCTTACCAAGAAGCTATTTTTGATTCCTGCTGTAAAAGGGATAATCAGTTTTCTCAAATAGAGCGACACCGGGTGTATTAACCACAACTGAAGTCAGGCTGTATGACCAGAAGAGTAAGTCAACATAAAACAAACTCCATTTTTGAGAGAAGAGGATGACTTGTTTGTTTCTTTTTGTTTTGTTTTAGCAGTTGTGTCTTATATTTCCTTGTTTGTTTGTTTTAATTTTTGTTTTTTGGTTCTGTTTGAGACAGACAGACCATGAAGTTAGTTGGGTAGAAAGGTGGGGACAATCTGAGGTAGAAAAAAAGAATGACCAAAAACATTGCATAAAATTTAAATTAAAAAAATTTATAGATAATAGATATGGCAAAATATATTTAATCCACAAAGAAGACCAGACATCAAAATAACTTCATGTTACCTCTATTTTTCATTTAAGTAGTAAGTCCACACTAAACCAAAAACAAAAAAATGAAACAAGATCCAAATTAGGGATGCATTGTTACAATTGAATAGGACAAAACAGAAAGAATACCAGTAAAAAGCATTTCAATGTATTGATAAAACAAAAACAGAACTGAGTGAGAGCATATGCCACATGACTTTCTCTGAAAGCATTAATGACATGAAAGACTACTGAGAAACAAAATTAATCATCAAGGAAGGAGAAGCCTCTCTTGGCCAAAGTTCAGGCATAGCTTCTCCCCACTCAAACATCAGGAAAGATGTTCAGAAGACATATGCTGTAGAAAAGTGAAAACATTATCTCTGGTCAGAATTTTGACTGTGTAAAAACAAAGAAAATAGTTCTGTACTTCAACTTATTCATATTCATTCATTAATATTTATTTATTATGAGATAAGATCTTGCTATGTAGCCCAGGCGAGCCTCAAGCTCCAGAATCTTCCACATCAACCACCTGGGTGCTAATTATAGCTATTCACCACTGTGTTTGATAGAAACTTCCATTTGTCACTGTGTAATTCAATCCTTTATTTATTTAATATGTGTTTTAAATGTTTTCCTGGCATCATGATAAGATATGAAGATACAAAAATCAAAAACGATGTCTTTGCCTGAAAGTAATTTAATAAAACTGTAACAAGACACCATCAAGTAGAGATGATATTCCTCTTGAGTCTTGCTGTGCAGAAATAAAGAAAACAGAAACATATATTCAGCATTCATATTTTGGTAGCTATCTCACCAATTTCCGAATCTTGGGCCTCAAACCCTTTGGGGAGCATATTAGATATCCTGTGTGTCAGATAGTTACATTACAATTTATAATAGTAGCAAAATCACAGTAATGAAGTAGCAATGAAATAATTTTTATGGTTGGAGGGGTCACCATAACATGAAGAACTGTATTAAAGAGTTGCAGCATTAGGAAGGTTGAGAAGCACTGCTCTAGAGTAACGAAGGTCACTTCAGACTCTTAGGAATAGTGACAACAAAACAGTGTAACAGTAGGGCACATGCAACACACCAAGAGAAAAGGAGACACAACATCAAGAGAAGACATTGGCAGAGTCTCTTATTTAAATTGTTAGATGTCTAAAAAAGCTACATCCATAGAAAATATTCTTTATTATTTAATCAATTTATTAAATTTTCCCCAGCCCAATCACAGTTTCCTGTCTCTCCTTCCTTTCCTCCCAGACCCTCCACCCAACTTCCACCACCATTCACTCCATCTCCTTTCTCTCTCTTCAGAAAAGTGCAGGACTTCCATGTATATCATGAATCCAATCAGTAAAGGCTGGCCAAAGTGTTTTTTTTTCTTTAAATACTGAGACTCCAGCTCTAAAGCCAGAATCATGGGTCAAACAAGGGCTCCCTGGAAAAGACCTATGAATGTCTGGAGAAATATGAAATGATTAAAAAAATGAATTAAAAACACATCAGAAGAATACTTACTCAGTTTAGAAAAATCACACACAAAGTGACAAAAAAAGATGTAAAAAGAATCAAACAAAATAAATCATAGTCGAGAAACACAATGTTAAAATGAAAGTTTTGCTAGAATGGTTCAATATCAGAAGAAATAAAAAGAAACAATAAACTGAAGCCCAGGTTATTAGAAATTATTCAGCGATATAATGACCAAATTAAGCTTCATAGACTTATGACATACCACTGAGCTGATTAGCTGTCTCAGTGGATGAAACCCATGACTAAATTAACAAGAAAATAATCAAAACAACAAAAACATATCTTGGATATATGAATGAGCACATCCCCAGGAAAAGAGATATGAAATGCTTATACTAAATAATGGAAAGTTACTAGGAATATGTAAGTACTTCTGCAGGATTCCACATACTTGAGCACTGTACAGTAGTCATATATATAGGAGTTTGGTAGAACATAGTGTGCAATATCAATTTTTTTCAGATAATCCAAGTAACATATCAGAACTATAAACTACATTTCACATCTGCCTTAGAATATTTTGTATAGTACTTAAAAGTATAAGCTAGATACCACAAATCTACATGAATGAATATCAAACATACAATGTTGAGGAATTAATGCATCTTAATCATTCAATTTTTAGATAAAAGGTTTATTTTTATTCTATATGTATGTGTTTTCTTTGAACGTATAAAAGTTCCTGGTAGCCATAGAGGCAGGAGGGTGCATTGAATCCCTTGGAAATGGATGACCGATGGCTAGAAGCTGCCATGTGGATGTGGAAACTAAATTCAGGTTCTTTCCAAATGTGGAAAGTATTTTTAACATATGAACCATTATGCACTTTGCAATCAAAGTATTAAATATGAGAGTTATTGTTACTGATACCAATACAAAACAGTTACTTTGAAAGCAGAAATAATTTGACTTGAACTATATAAGTTTTAATTACTGAAACAATTATATTTCAGGAGAAACAACAAAATATATTTTAATATCAATGCAAAAGAAAGAATTATTTATATGATCGTATTAAACTTATTTTTATGTTTTTTAAAATTTCAATATTATAGTTTCTCACACTATATGAAACTTGATATTTAATTTATGAAAATCTTTAATTTTCTATTTTTAATAAAATTTGTGGTATTCTGAATCATGGTACTACCAAACTACTATAGCTCTAACTACATAAAAAGGCAACAGAAAAAATTACAGGTTAAAAGTGCCATAGGACAGCATTCGGAGCTCAAAAGCTCCTAGAAATTTACTAGGGAAATGTCAGTTAGCCAGATGTCATGGGAGTAGAATCCAAAATTCTAAGTATAAACTGTCCAAATTCTATCTGACAGTGAACATACACATGCATGAGGTGGAATTTTTCAGAGTACTGGGATCCAGAGTTTTGAGAGTTCCATTCTCAACAACAGTATTTCACATGGCCAGTTTATGGCTGTTTTTTAATTGAGTTCATGTGGTGAAGGCAGGGAATTTAGATCCATCACTAGAGACAGATAGGTCAGAGCTGCCCAATCCTCTTGCAAAAGAGAAGACTTAGTATTGGTGAAATTATTAAGGCCACTCCACGTAGTTAAAAGGGAGGTTTATTTTGTGGGGTAACTTACAAATGAAGGGATAGGTTGTAGGGTCTGACAAAGGTATGGCGCAGTCTGGCGGTGTTCTCTGGAGAACTCTGCTCAGTCTACCTCCTGCGTCCAGCATCCCAGCACCAAGAGAGAGCGACCTCCTTTCTATCTTGGGTCTTCCACTTCCTCCTTCGCCCCACCTTGTGGGCGTGACCATTACCGAAGCCTCAATAGGGGTTGGAACTTCCAGGCCAATGCTGGGATGGCTATCCACTACAACTTAGAAATGGCCAGAAAAAAAAAAAGTTGGATAATTTCAAGTCATACAATATTTATGTGATTGGGAATTAAAAGGGAAATGAGAAGTGAGCAGAATGTGTGTTTGATAAACAAGGACCCACATATGATAAAAACCTCAATTATATAGTCTTCTGTTCCATATGATTACCCTTATTTGAAATGCCCAGCATATTATTAATTTTATAATATTAAAATTCAGAATCATAGCAACAGATGGCAAGCTATTTACAGCAATCATGAGATTATACATGCATATATTAAATACCATGTTGTATAGCTTCATTGTATAGAGTCAAAAACATTAAACCAAAAATGCAGAGTCCTGGTGATGGAGTGATTGCCAAGGGTAAAAAAAATTCCAAGTAGTGGCAGAGATGATCCTGTTGTGACAGTAGGTTCAGAGGTCAAAAGTCATAAAATCACATACTTTAAATGCTCACATCACTTGGTACAAACATTATAATTCAATAAATTGAGCATTGAAGAAGAAGGGGTGGGAAGATTCTAAAAGCCAAAGGATCGGGAAGTTTTCTGTGAGATTACATCTCCTAGCAATAACAAAAGCTACACCCATGATTTCACCAAGATGGCCTGAACATGAGCTGACCAAGGACAACAACAACAGTCATGCTAAAAGGGTGGAGAAAAACCCACAAGGCTTTAACCCTCCACAAAGAACCTCAGGGAACTAAGGAATGCTGAAAATGAGAATAGTCTTCCCTTGGGAAGAGCACACCAGTTGTTATCTAGTACCAAATGGCCAGCCCTGTAAACATACATACAAGTAACATACAGATTGAGCAGCTTTTACTTAGACATTTATATGCATATACTTGTATTATTATAACAACAGTTAATGAAAGAGGAGGTCATAAGCCAGGCAGCACTCTGGAGGCAGACTCAGGTGGATCTCTGAGTTCAAGGCCAGCATGGACAACAGAGAGACAGGTCTACATTGAAAAACCCTGTCTTGAAAAACTAACAGAAAGATAAAAGTTCATGAAATTGAAAAAGGAAAAGGGTGTGTGTGTGTAAGAGAGTTGGAACAGAGGAAAGTGAAAGGGAAGTGATGTAATTATATTACATTCTCAAAAATAAAAGTAGTCAAAAATAATAGTAAAATTGAGTAATTAGCAAAGTCTGAGTAGCTTATCAATGAGTCAATAGGTAAACAAAGCATTTAAAATATAAATGTCATAAGTAAATAAATTCTATTATGTAAAACGATCATGTTTCCACTTAACAGAGACTAAAACTTTAAAAATGTAGGGTGTCTAGGTAGTTCAATTGGTAAGAAACCTTTTTCACCAAGCCTCATGACCTAAGTTTGAGTCCCGTCATTCCCATGAAGAAACATGGAACAAACTCCTCCAAGTTGTCCTCTGACCTCCATAACCTTGCCATGGCACCAGCTGTGAATGTACTCATACATTCAATAAATCATAATGTCATTAAAAAATTAAAAATAGTTCAGGTCAATGGTCTCTGATAAACAACTACTAAAATTGAGTCCCATTTGCATTACACATTGTCAGAATAGTCTTCATCTCTTAGATAAAAAAGTCCAAAGATGTATATAGAAATATTAGGTATATTTTTTATAAAAACAGAAACAGTATGTGCATTCTCTCAGTACTCTAAATGGGACACTGGTGATGTAAATTAGTTTATTAACAGTGGAACAGCAAGGACCTGGGCAGGAAGTACAGTTCCAACTGTTTTTCCATGGGAAGAATTATAACATTCATTAACTATGTAAAATTTCTGTTTTCCTTTGTGGATAATGTGAATAACACTAGTGCACCTTGAAATAACACCAGTTTAAAGTGGATATAATCCGCCGTCATTTTGTGATTAAGTATCTCTCCAGTTTGGCTGCTAAGGATGTGCAGACTGATTAGAACAAATGACAAATCCTTCAAGATGAAAAAAGCTGGAGCCCAACTCTCAGAAATCAATGTAGATTGTAGAAAATGGGCTGTAGCTATTGCTGTTGGCTCTTATTCTTTCCCTGTTTGGATGTGATTGACACCAGCGTGTCTGTCCATCAGTATTGGCATATATGATTGAATTTGTGCTCTTGCAAAACTATTATTAGTCTAGAAGTGTTCAAAAATCTGAATCTTGGGATTATCAATCGGTTATTGAGCAAAGCTCTGAGACTCTGTATATTTGTAGCAATTTCTTGGTTGCAAACCCTTTGCCAGACATCAAGGGTTCAATAAAAAGATGGAGCTTCTGCTTTAGAATATGTCACTTACTGAAAGTATTTGGATTTAAAAAAACAAGTAAGTGATACAAAATAAAAGTAAAGGGGAGCTGAAGAGATGGCTGAGTGATTAAGCGCACTGGATTCTCTTCCAAAGGACCTGGGTTTGCTTCTCAGTACCTGTTGTCATCTGTTTTGTATTATCCACAGTGGCCCCTTACGAAAAGCTTCTACAAGGGCAATGGCCTAGGGGGATTTTTTTTTCCCTCAGGCACTGACTCTTTCAAAATTACTAAGGGAATTTTTCTAATTCTACGGAATTCATGACTCAATGGTTTAGGTGTAACTCTGCTCACTCAGAGACGCTGAACAGCAAGTAGCTAACCTCCCTTTGCTGGGACTTCCAAAAAAATCCAGCCCCCACTTCAGAAGCCCTTGTTATGTAGTTCCTCCTTACCATGTCCTGTCAGCTACTTGCTAACTCAGCCTCCTGTGTGCAGGTTAATTTTATTTAACCAAACACATCTTTACATTGCTAACAAAAGCAGTAGAAAAAAAAATGCAACACACTTTAAAATAATATTCCCAACAAGCACCCACATGTTGGCTCACTACCATTTGTAACTCCAGTTCCAGATAGTCTTGCACCATTGCTTTGACCCTTTTGGGCACATACACGGTACACATAGATGGATACATCCACATAAAACACACACACACACACACACACACACACACACACACACACACACACAGAGAGAGAGAGAGAGAGAGAGAGAGAGAGAGAGAGAGAGAGACAGACAGACAGACAGACAGACAGACACAGAGATAGAAGAGGCATAGTAGTAGCAAACCAGGCCTATGCCATTAATAGTAGGAAAAATAGATGTTTTTAGGTCTAGAAAAGGGTCACTTCTAAGTTACCTCTCAAAGAATGATGAGGCTAAATATGAAATTCCCCAGTATGAGATTGCAAAAACCTGTACAGAGTACAGACCTGTGAAAGATGATGATTTTTCAGGCCTGACAAAAAACTAATTTATGTAAATAATTTTGCAATGCATAAATCATAATTCATAGGAGGTTGCTTACTGAGAGAGCCTTTATTTCCTGTTTGCATAAATAATGGTCTTGTAAACAATTTGTTGTGAGTTTCTTTTTCCAGTGATAATTGGAGTCAATACATAATGGAGATTTTTAATGACCATTTGGAGCCTTGCAGATGGTAGAAATTAAATTCCAAATAAGAACATATTTAGCTTTTTGTTTGATTTAATCCTGACTTCCAGGTGTAGTTATCACCTCATTGTTCAGTGAAGTGATAAATAGCATGATTAATGAACTAATCATTTAACTTCATTTTCCTCTTTGTGGTTTCTGTTTGTTTCTCTAAGTAGTCCCATCTGAATTTCACTTCATTTTAGCTACTTTTTTTTTTAAGAAGTAGAATACAGAAGAATAGTGTGTTTTCCCATCCAAATCCTGTTTACATGTCTGGATTTCAAGTAAAGAATATTGCTGACAACTTTATTGAGGCTTTCTGTGCTGTGAGCATATTTTGATTGATGAAGAATAAGAAAGTTCATCTTTATCAATAAACCAATAAAACAAAGTAGAACTCAAGTCTAGGTTGAATGCAGAATCTAGTGGGTAGTCATTCTAGCCTTAGCCTAGAAGTTCCAACCCCCATTGAGGCTTCCATAATATGGCCACAGCTATAAGGCGGGGCTGAGAAAGGACACTGAAGACTGAAGATCCAGATGCACGAGCTCTTCTTGGTTCCTGGACCCTGGATGCTGGAGGTAGACCGAGCAGAGTTCTCCATAGAACATCACCAGACTACAACATACATTTACCAGACCCTACAACTACCTATCCCTTCATTTCTAAGTTACCCCACAAAATAAACCTCCCTTTTAACTATGAGGAGTGGCATTAATAATTCCACCAATAGCAGAACTCTACACCAATAAAGAAATTCCTTAGTAAATGTCAGTTCCTATCTCTTCCCTTGATTCTTGACTGGCATTTTGACCTTATTTGGAATAACAAAATAATATGGTTAAGATGACTACATCATTAGGACAGGGAATAAGGCTACATTTAATTATGATGCCTTAGCTATGAAAACTATATTCATGGCATGATAGGGAGGTTTAAAGGACCTGGAAGCTTTCTAGTCAAATCTCCTTATTTCCCAGATGACAAAAGTAAAGTTTAAAGCTTTAAGTGATTTCAACTACGTGAATTACCCTGCCCTACAGTCCAGTGCTGTTCCCAATGCATCAGTCTGCTTTAATGTTTCCTTATAAAATATCTTCCCCATTACCTTTCTTAACCTGAAACAACGCTAAATGAAAATGTGCTTTTGAATTTGAAATGCCATGTAGACACAGAGAAATACTAGAATAGTGCTCTTACAGCCTATGAAATTAAAACATGTAACAAGGGCAAACCATCAGATACCAGTGCCTCTGTATAATAACGGCAGTTTTATTTTTAAATAACAAAATAGTTTTTATTTTTTTTGGGGGGTGGGTTTTGAGACAGGGTTTCTCTGTATAGCCCAGGCTGTCCTAGAACTCTCTCTGTAGACCAGGCTGACTTAAAATTCAGAGATCCACCTGGCTCTGCCTCCTGAGTGCTGGGACTAAAGGTGTGCACCACCACTGCCCAGCTACCAAAATGTTCTTAAGCTTATCATAGTTGATGAATTAGGAATAATACTTATCTGATATAGACAGATAGTTTTAAAATGATTCCTAATGATATATATGATATGATATGTGTATTTAATATGTTGTATGTGATATATACGCATATATACATGCATGATATATGTATGTATATGATATGTTTGTATATATGTGTGATATGTAAGTATGTGTGATATATATGTTTGTGTATGTGCATACATGTGTTTTTGAGTGTGCATGTACATGCATCCACTCAGAGGTTAGTGCCAAGTATCCTGTTCTCTTTCTGTCCATGGTATTTCCTTGGTCTATGATGTTATGAGTATGTTATGCCAGAAACAAAGATGAATCAGTTTGTGTCTTTGCACAAAGTCAGGGGAGCAGAAGAAGAGAAGGTGACTGGCTGCTGATGGTTATGAATTCCCTGGTGTGTTAATTATATCTCAGAAAAGCTCCATTAAGATGAAGGAAAGTGGAAGTTGTGACATTGAATTTCTGTGTCAGTATTTTTCTTCTCCTCCTTTAAACTGCTTTCCAAACATAATCAGATGCCATAACAACTTTTGCCTCTACTGAGTGAACAGACTGAAGTGAATTCCACTCTGAGAAGGAGTTGTGAAGCCAGCTACTCAATGCATGAGAATCTGAGATAGCTTAAATATCTGGGCACATCTGGACACACCTGTTCAACTGGTCTAGGCTTGATGATCTTCTTTGGAGGGCTTGGGGAGATAGTTTTGTTACATTCTGCCAACTTTCTCCTCTGGCTCATATTCCTTCAACTGTTCTTTTATCAGTCAAACAATATCTGCTTCAGGGCAATGCATCCCAGCTATGTTCCTGTTATGATTTCCCCTATTTCTATCAAATAACCCTATTTTCTATACTACTACAATACATGAAGTTGAAATATCAAGTGAGCAGGTTATCATAAGACATGCATTGTGGATGTGGGAATTTTCATGATATACATGTTATTTTGATATCTGATAATAAACTGTCAGTTAAAAATATGAATATAGTTGAGCAAATGTCCTTGTGGTATGATTGAGCATCCTTTGGGTATATGCCCAAGAGTAGTATTTCTGGGTCTTGTGTTAGATTGATTCCTAGTTTTCTGAGAAATCACTACACTGACTTCCAAAATGGATATACAAGTTTGCACTCCCACCAGCAATGGAGGAGTGTTCCCCTTGTTCTACAACCTCGCAGCATGAACTATTCCTTATGTTTTTTGATCTTAGCCATTTTGACTGGTGTAAGATGGAATCTCAGAGACATTTTGATTTACATTTCCCTGATGGCTAAGGCTGTTGAACATCTACTGCTACCTGATATGTCATGTTTTGTTGATACTCATGGGAGTATCCTAAACAGTAACAGATGAGGAGTGGATTGGGGAGTGGGACTAGAAGGGAAGTTGGGAAGAGGGACTTGGAAGAGAAGTAGGAGGGGAAATTGCAGCCAGGATGTATATCAATCAATCAATCAATCAATCTATTTATTTAAATTAAAAATGATTTTAAAAATATGGTAAAAAGAGCACTTAAAAATTTAGAGACGGAACCATTGGTGAATTAAAGGAAAAGCAAGCACATTTATTATCATTGAAAAACAATTTTTCGGGCAGTGGTAATTGTGACAAATGCTGATGTACCATTAAAAGATCATTTTTAAAGCTTTGAATTCAGTGGCCTTTAGGTCATTCAACACAATGAGAATTAGCATCCATGTGCTCTTCATGTGGGGCTTGAGACTGAGCACCTGACCAAATCTACCGTTGCTAAAGTTTAACTGAAATTTAATATCACTACTTTAATTCTTACCAAGACAACCAACCTGTAGCTCTATTCATAACCAGATTTTCTGTAACCAGCAGTTGAAATGATGGTGACTTGTCCTATTTTCAAAAGAATTTTGACAGTCCAGCCCCCTGAAAGAGTCAAGTCACACTCATTTATGTGTTCTGATGTATAAAACAGTCCCACAATCCACTTCAAACCAGTGCAGTGGGACTGCATTTACAAAATAGAAGTGTCAGGCCGAGGTGGCACATGCCTTTAATCCCAGCGCTTGTGAGGACCTTAAAGGCAGGCAGTTCTCTGAGTTCAAGGCCAGTCTGGACTAAAATGTGAGTAACAGGACAACCAGGGCTACACGGAGAAACCCTGTTATAAATAAAGACAAAAGAAACCCAAACACTTCCTAAGAACACACGACAGCTGACTTTTACAATGACAATTTTCTTAAATAAATAAAAAATTTAAGCAATAATAAATTTGTATACTTAAATTATGAAAACTTGTTGAAGTTTACATGGTGAAATAACATTTCTTCAAATATGAAACTTGGAGTCAAGTATATTCTGATTCACTCATTGCTGTGATTTTTTAATGCGTTGAATTGACTATTTTGATATACATCTTTCTATTATACTGAAAATCAAATTTTGTTTATATTTCATATATCACTTTTACTATAAATGAAATAATATGTAGCAATAATTTACCACATAGAGTTTCAATACTGAATTCCTTAAAACATTTATAACCCTTCCTGAATATCGCATGCAATAGAAATTTGCTGCAAGTCAAGTTTAAGGTCAATACTTGAACTTTTCAGAAATAATTTTGAAAACAAATATATAAAATTGATAATTTCAGTTAATATTTAGCTTAATATCCATTTTGTTACACATTGTATGATGTCATTTTTGGCAACTATAATATAATGAATGCATAAAAGCCTTAACTGTCTTAATCACCAATTGTCAAAAATTCAAAAATAGGCAATAATTGATGTATATATATAGGCTTAAGACAGTTTTATTAAATTAAGTATTACTTCTGTGTTTGAAATGTTGGTGAGCTGAGTTGATTCACACTCAGTTGCTTACTCCAAACAACCATGTCTTTTCTTCAAAAGTATACCAACACAAGCCCTAAGAGTGCTTTCTTGCCTTTGGTACATGAAGCAGATAAAGGACCAAAGGATGCTTTTCAGGTGAAGATGAAAGTCATCAAGTACGTGAATTAAAAAGAACAGATTCATTTATCTTTGTCTCTTTACACCTGGACAGAAATGCTAAGAGCCATCTGTCAAAACCGCATGCACAACAATAAAGGGCATTTTGTTTATCTGTGAATAAATTAAATGGACTTGGATAGGATTTTAATGGAAATGTGCACAGCTGAGGTTTCCAAACAATCAAGACCTACATTTCCCTAAACAAGCTCTTGATGGGCCTCTTTAGAGGGCAATTCTCAAGGAGAATTCCTTTTTCTTCCTGCAATATGGCCATGCAGCCAACTTTTTCTCTTTAATATTTGAAGCATTCTGGATTATAGAGAATTAGAAAAGAATTCCAGTCAGTCTCCATCTTGAAAGCTTGCCTGGAAAGGATAAATAAGACAATACAAAATACAGGGTTCTTTTTCTAATGCTAAGAATTGATTTTTCAGCAAAATTGATTAAAAAATAGTTATTATTTCTGGAAATGTACATTTTGAGTAAATAAATCATAAACAACAAAATGCCATAACAGTTTCTGATCTTTTCTTTTTTCTTTTTCTTTTAAAGGAAGGCAACAGTTTCTTGGAAAAACAAAGTCATGTTCCTTCATAGGTTTGGCTATCACTTTCTGTAATTGTTTTTATTAAGAATGAAATCCAGAAATAAAATGGCAAAAAAGAGCTTCAATGTGTAAGTACTATTTTTGATGTTCAAAATACAAATAGAAAATATAGAAATATGGAACTATAGTGTCTTAAAGGAGTTCATGAAAGTCATCTTCGCAATTCTGATGGAAATGTGGGGCCCTGGGAGATGGTTGTCAAGTAAGAATGTCCCCTGTATAAGCACAACAACTTGGGTTCTGATCCCCAGAGCCTGTGGAAAAGCCAGTGTGATCATGTGCATCTATAACCTGCCATTGTGCTAAGCAGAGCCAGAAGAACCATAGTTGCTGGCCACCAAACTAGTTCTAAGGTCAATAAAAGACCCTGTTTAATGTAAATAAAATGAATAGCCAGAGAAGGACACTGGAATCCTCTTCTGGCCTTGATTGTGCAATATTGTGTAACTGAAATAAATATGTGTGCCTATCCTACCACCACACACACACACACACACACACACACACACACACACACACACACACACACACACAAACACGCTCATTCACTAAATACATAAATAAAATGTCTAATTTCATGTAAATATCTGTTAGGATTTCTCTCACTTACTTTTCTGTTGCTGTGATAAGACACCATGAGCAAGGCAACTTACAGAAGAAACATTTTAATGGTTGCTTAGAGTTTCATAGGGTGAGTCCATGACCTTCAGTGTGAGGAGCATGGCAGCAGGTTACTACACATGACCCTGGAGCAATAGCTGAGAGCTTATATCTTGATTCACAAGCAGGGGGCAGAGGGAGCTAACTGGAAATCCTCAAAGTCTACCTCTCAGTTGTACATACCCTCCAGCAATTCCATACCTTCTAATCCTTCTGAACTAGTTCCACTAAGTGGGGGACCAAGGATTGAAATATATGAGCATAAGAGAAACATTTTCATTCACCCCACTACAGTATGTTCACAAAACTAACAAAGAAATAAAATATTTTGCTGTGGGATGTCATTCTGTATGCTGCAAATTATTGTTGCTCTGATTGACAAAAAGAATTCTGGGAAGAGAAAGGACAGAGTCAGGAGTCGCCAGCCAGACACAGGGGAAGCAAGATGACAAGGCAGAACTGAAAAAAGGTACCAAGCCACATGGCTAAACATTGATAAGAATTATGGGTTAATTTAAGTGTAAGAGGTAATCAGTAATAAGCCTGAGCTAATGGCCAAGCAGTTATAATTAATATAAGCTTCTGAGTGACTATTTTATATGCAGGCCACAGGACTGCGGTGGCTTGGCAGGATTAAGAAACCTGCCAACCACATTATTTTTAGTGAATTATTCCCTTACATACATTGATCTTTTAGTGGTATGCTTCTGGTTTCTTCAAAAATAGCAACTGCTACAGAGAACAC
This sequence comes from Onychomys torridus, assembly GCF_903995425.1. Classification (NCBI taxonomy): domain Eukaryota; kingdom Metazoa; phylum Chordata; class Mammalia; order Rodentia; family Cricetidae; genus Onychomys; species Onychomys torridus. Next base: position 19,791,545 of record NC_050461.1, on the reverse strand, counting down.
ACAAAGAAAACTTTCTGTTCATGTTGATGATGTATTTTAGAAAATCAAGATGTCTCATATTCATGAAATATCATAAAGCATATAAAGTACATTAAACATTTCTCAAATACTAGAGAACCCCAGACAATGTACTCCTTCCTAAATGTATTTTAAATACTATAAAATTATTAAAGTCAACTGTTTCAAGATACTGGAAAATAGGCAAAGGTTATTAATTTTCTTAGGATTGTTCATTTAAGAAAAATATCTGATTCTTTGTAAGAATAGCAAGTACTGTGGGATTTTCTATTATTCTCTTATTTTTAAAAATTATTTTTAAAATGTCCCCATGTAATTATTCTAAATTCAATGTTAATGAATAAAACTGTAGGCTTGCAGATATGGTAAATATGTAGAGTGACATTATAGCTACCATGAAGGAGGGAAAGCAGGCTGGTCTCACCAAGGACCCTTCATGGATCACTCATAATCTTCTACCTACCTGGCTCTCTTTAATAACGATATTCCCTGGAGGAATATTTAGTTGACCTGACTTAGTATTGCCTCAGTTAGAAAAGTCCTCTCCTTGGTGTGTTTGTCAAATTCAATCCCGCTTTTTCATTTAACATTTCAAATGCCTAAGATATAAAGCTTACTACAAATAAAAATTGGGGTTAAACCTGGCAAGAAATGGGAATACTACTAGAAAGATCTAAGAATATGTTGTTAACCTGGGCTTAGAACATATATCTCAGAAGGTAGGAGTCCCTGTGCATGAGAAGGGTAGTGCTCCTGATCAGCCAGGAGGTTGCAAGAAGCCCTTTAGGTTTCACCATGGCCATATTAAACCACTTATAAAGGAAGTGAAGTTAAACCCTGAGTTTGAGAGTGTTTGCTGTGAAATATTGTCTAGCCATATGAAGAGCACAGCTTTTCAAAAGAGACATTTTAGGCGTTAAAGAAATCTCTGCTGTCGACTAAGCTAATCACAGACTTCAGTGGAAAGCTCAGAAGAGGGAATGCAGGCCATGGAATTAGTCTATAAAAGTCACACACATGGACAGCAGCCTTACCACCCAGCTCAGGCCACTCCTGATCTGGTTACCTACCCTCTAGGCTGGTGCTCCTCCAGTGGTCACACTCACTACCAGCAGATACACCTCTCTGGCCTAAGAGCCAGGATGAACTCCTCTGGCTCTGATGCAGAATTTGATGCTGTGGTTGGGTGTTTAGAGGACATTATTATGGATGACGAGTTTCAGTTACTATAGAGGAACTTCATGCACAAGTACTACCAGAAGTTTGAAGACACAGAAGAGAATAAACTCACCTACACCCCCATTTTTAATGAATATATTTCCTGGTAGAGAAGTACATTGAAGAGCAGCTGCTGGAGCATATCCCAGGCTTCAACATGGTGGCTTTCACAACAATACTACAGTACCATAAGGATGAAGTGGCTGGTGCTATCTTTGACATGCTGCTCACATTCATGGATTTTCTGGTTTTCAGGGAGATATTCCTGTACTACAGAGCAGAAAAGAAAGGCCGAGGACTGCACTTAAACAGAGGCTTGGTCGTGACTTCTCTGTGCAAGTCCTATTCTACACCAGCTTCCCAGAACAAGCTGAGGCACTAGGTCCCACCTTCAGACATGGGTGTGATCACTATGAGGTCACCTGCCCAGCCGGCTCAGAGAAACATGGGCTAATGATGACAGGTGCATCTTTGTTCATGTGAAGTTTTTATGACTTCTGGAAAACATGACCGACGCTCCTGGCCCTTGTCCAGAAACACCATATGACATCAATAACCTTCATGTTTATTCCTCCTGTCTCAAGGCAGGCACCTCTCCCAGGTGCTTCTGAGTGACTCCTGGAGCAGGCCCCCTTACCTGGGGGCCCTCCTCGAGCAGTGTGGTAGTGCAGTGTGTCAGCAGTGTGGACAACACACCCTCATGAGCCTTCATCCCAGAAGACTCTACATGAGTCTTTGTGCATCGACAACTGTTTTTACATGGGTCAATTTCAGTCTTCAGTCTCAATGGGGTTTTTGTTTGGGAGTGTTTATCTAGGGAGTTCCTGGGGCCAGCTGCCTGTCCTGATTTCTGAGTCTCCTATGATTACAGCATGCCTGGCTGTAGGAATCAATGAGAGATGGATGTCCTCTACCCCAGCGAAAAGGAACTCCCATCTTATATTCACATCCTTTCCTCACAGTTCCGCTGCCCTTGCTGCAGGCCCATCCTTCCTCTAAGTATTTAAGCATTATTTTCAAGAAACATTTTTACGGATGAAAACTCAGGCTAACCTAGTGAGTATGATCTTGGAATGCCTATGATCAACCACTTCAAAGATCAAAGTATTATATGCTGTGTGCTTCTTAGTTGTATGTGCTTTGCTGCGAGTACAAATCCTCTTGGACACCAGTGCAAACAGGCTGTATGCTAGAAATAGGCTGCAGCTCTGTCACAACAGCGTTCTAAGTGTGCTTTTGCAGGCTTGTCTGCAGTCCATTGTGTAGGCCAGGGAGCTGTGTTTTCTGTTGACAGAGTAGGTTATCTGCAATTTGTTCTCATAGCAATCTCTTCTGCCAAGGTGATGCTCCCCTGATCCAGCTCTGCCTGGGGGGAGGGGCAATATACAGTTTTTTTTAGTCATCTGTCATCTTTGGTAGACTGTCACCAACCAGAAAGCATGTGTGTCACATCTCTAGAAACAAGAAAACAGTTCAGTTCCTAATGTATACTTTTGACTTTAAATTTTATAGTAAAAGGAAGAATCCACACTGACTTTCCATGTGACCATTCTGATTTAATAGGATATAAGCTAAGTGCAGTGTTTTGTTTTGTTTTTTTCTGTAGCAATGTGTCATTTAGTGGTTTGTAAAATGAGTAAAATTTGAGGTTATAGGCAAGAATAAAAAAATATTCTCTCTCTCTCTCACACACACACACACACACACACACACACACACACACACACACACACACACAAACAAGCAAACAAACAAAAACAACAATAACAAAAAAATCCCTGAAGGTATAATAAATACAGGGGAGGAAAAAGCCTCAACAAACACTGAAGAAGGTAAAAGGAAATATCTTAAATAGTTACTGTATTTTGTTACAGAAATATTGTCTTTCCTAGGAGAAAATAGGATGTAAGTTCTGAGAGGGAAAGACAAAGAGACAAGTGAATGGTTTAGTCACAAGGGTCTCCTGGAAGCTGAGAGGCCTGCAGAGGAGTTAGCTCCTCTAAGAACCAGAGCCTGCCATCTACTTGTGGGATGGGATAGCTGTAGGGCAGCAAATGGAAAGAGAGAAGACTCAAGTATTTCCATTTAGCCTTTCGATAGCATTGCTGGAGTAACTGGGGAAATTAAGTGAGTGGTAGATTAAAGAACTTCAGGGGATGGATAGACATTTTTCAGTCAGCTATAACTGGGAGAAAGAGGCAGGGTGAATCCAGTTTACTTTATTTTTGAGAATTGTCAGTGTTTAAACAAACGGAAAAAGCTCTACAAATTTGTGCCAGCAAGACCAATACAAAAATGAAGCAAAGAAGCAGGGGTCATGGTGCATGCTTGATGCAAGCAAGTAGAAATAGAAACTGTTGCTTAGAAACTTGTAGTTGCATTTCAATTTAGAGAAGAAAATTTTTTATCTTAGATTACAACTCCAGGTTACATCCCTTTACTGTGAGGAAGTCAAGGCAGGGATTTAAAACATCTTGTCACATTACATCTACAGTCAAGAACAAAGAAAAGTAAATGCATACTTGCTTGCTTGCTCAGCTTAGTTTCTCCACTCAAATAGTTTAGGAAACCCTGGTTAGAGAATCACACTGCCTACAGCAGATAATGTCTTCCACATTAATTAACTTAATTGAGTCAGTCCCCTACCAACATGTCCATAGGCCAACCTAGTGTAGACAATCACTTATTGAGAGTTTATTTTCATGTAACTCTAGCAATCCAGACATTAAGCTTATAGAAGAATTTTAACAAGTTACTGTAAATGTACTAGAAGAACTAGATATCTTTTTATAACAATAAAGTAAAACTGACATTTTCTCAAAGAAAAGGTATTAAAAAGGAGAGAAATGGAAATTCCGAGGCATAAAATGTAAAAATAAGAATGAAAATATATTTTGAGGCCTAGAACAGATATAAATTGGCAGAAGACTCTTTAGTTTGAAGATAGTCAATGGGCTGTCTGTACTCAATGAATCTTCAAATTAATCATTGGATATGAGTCCCGGACACAGTGGGCTGACTTGTTTGAGTTCTTAACCCTGGTAGTTTCTGTAGTGTTGATCTTTCCTCTCTTTGACATAGAGCTCTTCTTTGGGATTGAGTATTAGTAAAACAACTTCATACAATTATGACCCATTCAAGGATATCCATATCTAAAGATGGCATAGTCAAATTGTTGAAAGACAATGAGAAAAATCTTGAAAGCCATAAGGCTAAAATGGATCTCAGGAAACAAGTAACTTCTCATCTGCAATTGTGGTGGTCAGAAAGCATTGGGAAAATGAGTTCCACAGTGATTTCTAAGTATGTAAATCCTGTATGCTGAGCACCATCTCTCTCTCTCTCTCTCTCTCTCTCTCTCTCTCTCTCTCTCTCTCTCTCTCTCTGATTTATTGAAAATATATTCCACTCTCATACAATACATCCCAACCACAATTTTGCCAGATTTCTCTACCTCCTCTCTCCATCAGATTCAACCCTTCCAGAGGTTCTTCTTCAGAAATTAGCCAGGACACAGACTTGATAGCCAAACATGACAAAACAAGAAACAATAAGACAAGCCGAAAGTCCTTCTATCAAGATTGGACAAGGAAACCCAATAGTAGGAAAAGAATCCCAAGAGGAGTCCCAAGAATGGGCAAGCGAGTCAGAAATACACCTTCTCCCACTGTTAGTAGTTCCACAAAAACACAAAACTAACAGCCACAACAAATACTTAGAGGACATGGTGCAGACCATGCATGCCCAGTGCTTCCTGATTCAGTCTTTGTGAGCCCAGGGGAGCCCAGGGGAGCCCTGCATCATTGATTTGGTGTGCCATGCTCTCCTGGTGTCCTCCATACCCTTGGACTCCTATAATCTTTCCTCCTCTTATTCCACAGGGTTCCCTGGTCTCTGAGGGGATGGACATGACTGACTTTGGTTTTTTTTTTTTTTTTTTTTTTTTTTTTTTTTTTTTTTTTTTTTTTTTTTGCTGTGTGTGTTTGGTTTTATCTTAGGCATCTGGGCTAGAAGAGGCTCTTCTGACTGGTATGTTTTTAATAACTCTGTGAAAAATTAGGAGGCTATTTCTTTGTGGGCTTATTTCTATTCAGTTACTTTTTTTTTGGTGACAGTATGATGGTGTTTTGTTATTCTGGCTTTATAATACAGTCTGAGATCAGGAATAAGACAATGGAAGCTAACTCTCACCAGTCCTTCAGTGTTGTGCCTGAAGTTGTAGCTAGAGCAATAGGACAAGAGAACGGAAGAAGTCAAAGGATTCCTACTTATATTGTCACATTTGGAATGAACTTGAACAAAAGGAGGGTACTACTTTCAATATTGCTATGTTAATCTATGTGACTGACCCTCATTTCATTATCTTTTTTCTTTTGTGGCCTCAGCTTAGAATATTTTTAATTAGTGGTTTTAAAAAATTCTGTAAGCAATTTCAGTGTATCATCTCCAATTTGGATCTCTGAAAGCCACATATTGTTGCCATGTTAGAGTAGGGTGCATTCACAATTAAGTCTCACTAAGCACAGAACATTCATATTACATGCTACAGATCTTCAAACAAAATATTATTTGTATTCCATACTTGGTAGTATCAGGCCTACATATATACATAACCATCTATTACTCTTAACTGTAGATATATAGATATTACTATTATTTTTTCTGTACCCTAACAAAACAGAAAGTAATAAAAGGAAAATAAAAAGAAAAGAACATTTCAACTTTTTTTAATCAAATATACAATATGTGCTTATTTGTGTCACATGTAATGTTTTTGTTTAGAAACAAATGAGAAAATGCCTGTGAGCATTGGAATATGTGTGTGGCATAGACATTTTTAGATAACAATTGGTTTGTATTCTTCAAAGAGTATCTCATCTCTTTAAAGATGTTTTTTTCATTCTATACCAGTTAGTCAGGAATAAGATGCAGCTGAAAATAAAGGAGATTGACACTTTTCAATAATTTTCTTCAAAGCAAGAGTCTATGGGTAGTAAACAATATGAAAATGAAATAATTTAAAATAAACTAGGAGGCATAATGTTTAAATAAGTCCATGGCATCCATATTTAATCTTGACAGAAGTTCCTTCTTGTGCTTAGAATATTTGAAAATATTTCCATCTTATTACAGTCAAATACATTGTGTCCATTTGGAAACCATAAAAACATCCCAAGAAGAAAAGATGCAGGAAGGTAATGGGGCACGTGGAGAGCTAACTTCTGTCAGCAACCAAGTATTCATAGAACATGCCTAGCAAGTCAGGGAGGACTTTGGAATGAATGGGACCCTTGTACACAATAAACTCACATCTTAAGTATCTACCCTCAGGGCACTGCTTCTAGTGGTTTTCTTTCCCTCTTGTCCATTTGGCATCTTGGCATTTTTTTTTTTTTTTTTTTTTTTTTTGGTCTACAGACCCAAAATACCGTTGGTGATTCCCCCCAGCTTTTGTTTCTTTAAGCATATTTTATATTCACCCCAGTAAAGGACACATGAGCATTCCCAAGCTGACTTCTGTACCTTCTTTCACATGAGTCAACAGCCTAGGGCTCGACTCTCTGACTTGTTAACTGGGGAAGATCAGTTCACTGATCCATTTAGCTCCCTGGCCATCTGTCACTAGAGACAGTGTGCCCTGTGGCAACAAGCTAGTGTGGTTCTGAAATATTTTTCTTCTTTCAAAGATTATAACACTTGATTGACTCCTGTTCACTGTCTCCTGAGTTTTATTTGGTGTTTTCAGCAGGAAGAAAAGTTTGCCAGTCATTCTGCCACATTTACAAGCAGAAGTCAGTTATTAGGTTTGTGTTGGAAACTTTAAGAATACAAATGGGTTCCCAATAGTGGTTTTTGGGAACACAGATTTTGGAACTGTTCAGGTGCTACAGAGAATTTTCTAGTTTTTCATAAAATCCACATTCCAACCCCATAATTACATTCATAAAGACAAAGTACCCACGATCTACTCTCTATCTCTTTAGGGAAAGAGACCTTAAACTATAAATATCCTTATATCTCCCTGCTGGTGCTTAGGAATGTGGCTTGGATAATGAATAAGGGACTTATTGTCATTGAGCTAACTAGAGTATTATTTAGAAATACCCAGTAAAGTCCCAGCATTAAGAAGAAGAAGTTAATACTTCACCAAAGGTACATCTGTGATTACAAGATTTTATCTATTCTATTGTTTCATTATAATTTATTAAGACTAAAGAAGTTGCTCTCTCAATTATTGGACCCTAGGAAAGACACAGGGATTGCCCAATGACAGAGAACTGGATGAGTTCCACATGAACAACCTGGATGAAAGAGGGAGTAATGAAAGGCAAAGTTGGAGGGAAAGAAAGCTTAGGGGAGCAGGAGATTCCAGCTGGATCAAGAACAGAAAGGGAGAGCAAGGAATAACAGACCATGATAAATGAAGACCACATGAGAACAGGAAGAAGCAAAGAGCTAGAGAGGTCCCCAGAAGTCTACAATGATACATCCACTATAGACTATTGGCAATGGTTGAGAGAAAGCCTGATCTGACCTAGTCTGGTGATCAGATGGCCTAAAGGTCATGCTGGAAATTTCATCCAATAACTGATGGAAGTGGATGCAGAGATCCTCAGCCAGGCCCCAGGTGGAGCTCCATGAGTCCAATTGTCAAGAAAGAGGAGGGACACTAAGAGTGTGAATTGTTGAGACCAAGATTGGAAAAGCACAGGGATAAATAGCCAAACGAAAGGAAACACATGAATTATGAACCAAAAGCTGTGGAGCCCCCAACTGGATCAGGCCCTCTGGATAAGTGAGACAATTGAATAGCTTGAACTGTTTGGGAGGCACCCAGGCAGTGAAACCCGGACCTGTCCTTAGTGCATGAGCTGGCTGTTTGGAACCTTGGGCTTACACAGGGACATTTTGCTCAGCCTGGAAGGAGGGGACTGGACCTGCCTGTACTGAATCCACCAGGTTGAATTGAATCCCCAGGGGAGTCTTGGCCCTGGAGGGAGGGGCTGGGGGGAAGGTGGGGATGGGTGCGGGAGGGGGGAGGACAGGGGAACCCATGGCTGATGTGTAAAATTAAAACACAAATATAATAAATAAAAAAGGAGAAAAAATAATTTATTAAGACTAAAGAAGTTGCTTTCTCAAATTCACTTTGCAAGAAGATCTGTAAAAGTAAGTTAACTCTATCAAACATTTTAACAATGGAGCATCATCAAGTAGGTTAACCACAAGCTCTGGTATCATAAAGAAGAAAGGTGACACTCTATGGAAGCCTTAAATTTTCTCCACTTGTTAATAAGGAGTAGAGATTTAAGAGTACCTAAAAATAAGTGTAGATTTTGAAAGAAAGACATATCGAGTGAGGATATAAGAATTCATAATATAGAAAGTGAGCGTGAAAAAAATATGTTTTAAATCTTGATAAAAGAGACTGTTATGCATGTTTTAAATCTGACTAGTAACTCATTTCTACATAAGAAAAAGATTCATTACAAAATATGAATCATAAAAAATCATTAATTTAACAAAATGTTTCCTGACATTCTGAGATTAAATAAAAATGATTTCATACAAATGGTTGTCTTTGAAATTTCTTACCCAAGCCTTTTAGTTTCTGACGTATGTGGTTTGTGTGAGTTTACTAGCTGACAAACAAGAGGAAATAGCAATATACACACAGCCATATTAGAACAAAATAGGTAATTGTACCTAAGCAGATATATAAAAGAGTTAGTGTTGGGAAAGCCATTTCCTAAGTCTAAATTGTGCTAGACGTAATTGTCAGTCCCAGTCTTGAGAGTCTTATATTTCCAGGTTTATTTGAAAAAAAAAAAATAAAGCAGTGTGTGTTTTCATGTAGACTGATATATAATTATGCACATTTCATTTCTATGAATTATTAAATAACAAAAGTCACAGGGTATAGAACTAAATGAAAGTAAAGGGATAGTCTTGTGTTCTTACCTCCCTGTCACACTGTATGAAAGCAGGTGTCCTCAGGCAGCCTTATCCAGGTCTGACACACTTTTCAGGTCATTGTGTCAAAAGTTATCCCTTCTGGTTTTCTCGCTACTATTCTTGCACCATAAGAGGGAATTTTTAACTTTTTCTTTTGTACTTCCAAAGATCAGTGCATTACTCCTCGCGTCCAGAGTAGTGGCATTGTCAAAGGAATTGAAAAGGTTGAGTTCCAGCAGCCTTCCTCTTACCTGTGTGATGGTTAATAGAAAAGCTGAGCCGTAGTTCTCTTCTTGTGCCCATTCTCTTCTGGAATAGTTTAGGGCTATGCTTTTGTCTGGAAAGTCATGGATTGGTCATCTCAGGACATGATCTTTCTCTTGTGGCTTGCTTCATTTCCTCCTTATATTATTTCTTCTTTTCCAGGCACACCTCAAAAATGTATTTATAATTTCATATTGCTTTCTGGCTGAATATAACCCATGAGTTACATCCATGCATGCTAGGCACATGTTCTACTATGCAACTATGTTCTCTAACCTTTATTATACTGTTGAGTAGAACTAAAATTAAGAAATTACAGTTTACCGATAGGTGAAGTAGAGCAGGCTCTATGGTTACAGGTCATTTAGCAGGCTCAGCTTAGGTAAAAGACTTCTTTGGATAGTTCCATGAAATCTCATTATAGTTTCACATTGAGGACCAAGTTTAAATACTCACTAACAATGAACTATGGCTTTGCCTGTCTTTATCTTGTGAGTACATCTCTTCCAGGAGTCTTGCCTGGAGACTTAATAACACATGTAGAACTTGTACTAGTTGATGATAGGCAATACAGGAACAATAGAGGAAATACAACATTTAGCCTTTGGTTTAATAAATCAGTCCACTTTGAGAATACTCACAGTCATTTCAGGTAATGCTCATCTTTTGGAAGATCACTGGCCACCTTCTTTCACATAGGTATAACCTGATTCTTTCCAGGGAGATGCCTCATAAACAAACAAACAAAATAAATGAAAACTCATGTTCTTGAGATTTGTTCCCAATAATGACAATTTATTTGATACCTTTAGAATGTGGCTAAGATTGTCCTATCCCAGAGTCTCCTGATACTAACATGTTTCTGGCATTTCACTCAGTCTTATTTTTAATCCCTTTAGACTAGACATAGCTTAGAAAAAGTCCCTTGCTGACTCAGTTTCCTTGCTTGAATCTATGCCTTTGTCTTAACATTGAAGCTCAATCAGACAGTCCACATGCAAGCCTACTACAATGCCATCACACTCCCATCTAGCCATGTTTTGTGCTAAACCTCTTAACACTAACAGCATCAGTGCTGAGAAGGGCATGGTGGAATCTGTCACTTGTTCTTCCTGCTTGTCTGTTCCTTCTGCTCCCTAACTGTACTGAGAAGGCATCCTGTAAGTTTCTTTTCTTAAAACTTCCAAATTCCTTCTCAGGAAGAAGAGGCAACAATAACAGCAATGCTAAGTGATTATCTGAGAGATAAGAGTTTCTTTCTTAATTCACTACTGAAATTCAGTTTTAAACTTTACTCCTCCATATTACATTGGGAGTATAGTCCAAATTAAGGAAATTGCCTAAACAAATTGGTAAAAAAAAAAAAACCACCTGACTCCCAGCACATAGCTGTTCACCTCACCCAAACTTCAAAATAACCCTGCTTATGTATTCCTATGGAAATCTAGTTTGGGGTCTAAATGTCAGAATCAGGAAGGAATTCTAAACATGAGCTTGAGCACGGAGATGAGCACAGGATGGCTTACTGTTCTGTTCTAGCTAATCTTATTACCAGAATTATCAAAAGCTACTTGGAATTAATGCGGGTACAATAACAAGAATTGGATAAAGGCACTGTAACTTTTATGCTGAATGCCAATTAGCATCACAATTGACCTTCTCCTGGAGCCACCCAGTTCTTTATTCTCACCAGTCAGATAAGAAAAATAAATTTAATTTGTAGATCGCTGGCACTGCAGGTAAGAATCAGTTCACATTTCTCACATAAATTCATGGTAATAATTTACCAGGTGAAACTTTCAACTTTTTCAACATCATATTGATTGAACAAATCATGTTATTCTTTATGAATATTATAGTGACATATGCACATTAATTTGTTTAAAATTTATTTTCACTTAGAAAAACAAGCCTGAGAATGATTTCACACTGTGTAATGCATTATCAAGTTAGTCTTGTCCTCTAACAGATGACCAGAAATTAATAGGACATGGAAACCTGTCTCCATACGAAGTCTCTATGGAGCTTGCAGAAATAACCAATGTTTAGTTGCTCAATAAAGGCTAATTGGCAAAGACAATAATGATATGTTACTCATTCCCCAAGGGGCTTTCTTACTCTGTTGGCTTTCCATCCATCTGCTTCAGAATGTTGGAAAGAAAAAAAAAGTCTCCACCCATAAGAAGGATCACATTTTCTACAGTTTGTGATGTTCCTGAACTCTCTTGCTCTACATTTTAATTATTCGCACACAACACCCACTACAGCTAATTATCTGATAATTAACAACTTTTGGAAGCTTCTTGGCTCTGACTTGTAACAAACTCTTTGAGATTACCTGAATTAAAAATGCTGAAGAAGAGGATTGAACTATGTTTATCATTATATTTCAATAGTTAATCCTTATTGCACAAAACAGCTATTCAGAACTTCCTTTGTCTGGTCTACATCATGCTAATGTCTTGGGTGTAAGCAATGGTACAGAGGAGGTCACACAAGCATCAATGGTAGTTCTGGAGGATGGCAATTCATCACTAATCTTCAGAGTTATTTCCTTAGAAATGGTTGTTGATGAGATAACTGTCTTATCTCATTTTTGTCTTGTTGGGGAAGTTGAGACATGGTGAAGTATTCCCATGTTGGCTGGCAGTATGAGAAGAAGGCAGTGAAGGACACACAAATCCCATTTTTAAATTGATAATTTTTGTTATCAGGAGTTTCTCCCTTGTCTCTGAAAGAATAGAGAAAGTAGCTATTGGCTTAACTTGGTATGTTACAAGTTCTTCCTATTACTCTGCTCCTCATATCTTTTTATTGTACCCATATGCTTCTGTGCACACAGACATGAAAGTGAGTTCAGGAGTACATCTGGCTGTTGGGATGCTGGTATCCTTTTATTTAGAAAGTTGCTATCCATGATTCTGATTTCAGAGATGTTCAGAGGTTTTCACATAACATTTCAGAAAATAGCTATATGACAGAATTGCCCCAATGTCTGAGAATCAATGAATAATTGATAGTGTTTAGGCTAAGTAGGTTAGATTGAAAAATCCTAGTCATTTACTGTCTAGGTTGAAAATCATATGTCTAGTTAAATATAAAGAATAATCAACTTCCTATTTTGCATATTAGAGTATTATACCTGTCCAAATTCCTCCTAGATTTTAAAACTAAATAATAGAGCATGAAAAACAGTTGCTTAGACCCTCAGATTAATTACTATGGTTGCACTAACTCAGGCAATGCAGGCTATATGTGGATCACAAAACATTTGAGAATATAAACATAAATTGTTATTACTTTAGGAATCAAAAGCAGGAACTCAAATAATAACAAACTCTTTAACCTTAACAGGAAACCATTGAATTATTAATTGTTAAAGCTATTTTCTCCATTATTTGTGAACTATAGCTGTTGACTGTATAAAATGTACAAATCAACTTATCAACTTCATATCTGAAACTTTTACTTAACAGTTTCTTCGGGATTGAAACATTCCATCCAGCAAGGAAGTTCCTTAAGCGAGAAGGCAAATACTTCAAAGTAGCTTCTGGATGTTGCTAAAGCAAACCAGATTCACTAGGCCCCCTACTGAAAGACTATGCAATAAAGGCTACTGAGAGTCACTACAGAGGAGCCAAGCTGCAAAGACGAGTCTGAGACCAGAACAGTTGCCTATAATAAGCAAAACCCAGCTGAGCTGCCTGAAAGAGGTTTAAACCTACTGAGTCATTTGGAAGGTACACTCTTCAAACAATTGAGCAGTCTTCAGGATGTGCAGTGTGCTTCAGGTTCTCAGCTTTTGTAGATGTTAGCTATGCTGGGGTGGGCTTTGGTGATACAGTTCTCTTTGAGTCATTTCTGCTCATGTAAATGACCTCTCATACTTATTCCTATAAATTCACATATTCCCCTAAGTAATCTCAGTAAAATACATTGGTTAACCAAGCTAGACATGGGTAGTATCTGTACTTTGGTGTATCAGAGACTCCAAAGTAAGTCTATGTGTGTGTTGCATCTCCCCAGCAAAAGTTTTGACATACGACATGGGCATTTGTAGTAAATTCATTTAGTAAATTTCATTCTAATATTGGCATATTGTATCTTTTCAACTTGTCAATCTAACTAGAAGTTTGTACATTTCAACAATCTTTTCAAAAGGTGAGATTTGGTATCACTGATCTCTTTATTGTCTATTGCTTCTAACTATGAGGTTTAATGTGTCTTGTTTGTTTGTTTTTTTCTGTTTGTTTTATTTTAAGCAGCCTCTAATCTATCTACACACTTAGTAATACAGCTTTCCTCTTCGTTCCTAGATATTTGTTTACTGTATTGTAATTTCATTCAGTACAATATCCCTTGCACTTTTGGTGACATGTCCTCCTTAACCACGAATTATTTAGCAGTGAATTGTTAGGTTGCAAAAATTTGGAAATGTTGCCATTATCATCTTTGAATTTGTAGTTTTATATGACTGTGGTGACTAAGTTTGAATGTGATTATGTGGGTTTGTGGGTACAGATTAGTTTGTCTTTGAAGATGCTCTTGCTGAGTTCCCTATCCTTGTTGGCTTTCAGTTTAGTTCTGTTTTGTTAATTGCTGATAAATATACTGAAATCACCAAACTCATTGTAGAATTATTGGCTCCTTTTCACTTCCATAGACTCTCTGGACTGGTATATTTAACATATCTATGTCATTTTGGTGGAGGATGTTTTACCATCAACAAATACTCTTGTTCTCCAAAAAATTTCATTCTATTATCTAGTTTTTCAGATATTTGCATAATGCATATTTTCCTGTCCTTTATAATGATTTAGGTAGTTAACAGCAAAATGACAGAAAAATACATATTATGGAAATATAAGAAAAATAGATATTAGATGAAAAGGTGACTTTCTTACACATGATATGTGATTTAATTTTTTATTTAGCTTACTCAATTATTTGGTTAGTACATAAACACTTAACATTTATGGGGCAAGGTATATATGTCTCTAATTATTTTTTTTGTCTGTTTCCCTATGTTTATTTTTAATAGACTTTTCTTCTTTTCTCTTAAAATTAAAAAAAATTTGGTTTACCCAAGATGTTTTTGATATTTGTCTAGCATTTTAGTGTTTATCTTAATCATTACATTTAGATAGTTGTTTTACTATACTGGTATTATGCCCAAGGATGTACAGAAACTTTAGAACTTGTATTTTTCCCTATCCTTGCCTTTTGAAGCATACTTACTGTCACTGATTCCCAGGCATGCATCTAAACTCTTCCCAGTGTTATAATAGTAGCTTCTTATAGTAAACATCATCTAAAAAACTTAAGAGAAGATTTAAATCAATTGCACTTTTCTCTGTTTCTGGTGACCTGGGTTTACATCCTTCTTTTCTCATGGTCCTGGTTTCCTTTTACTGCTATTCTCTTTTTATTTAGAAAGCTTGCCTTATTCATTATTTTATGGTGCAATTATCCTTATTATCTCATGATATTTTGATTTATTCACCATTCCTGAAGGATATTTTTGCTGGTTACATGGTTGTGGATTGACAATTTTTTTTTTCTTTCAGTAATTTGAAAAACAGGATGCCACATAGTTTCCCCTGAGAAATTTGTACTTAATCAAATTATTTCACTAGGAAGGTAAACTATCTTTCTTGTTCTTTTCATGCATTGTGTTCATTTTACTTTTAGAAGTCTCAGGGTATCCAGATCTCTGTTGGCTTTGGAATCAAAGGTTGGAGGCTGACCAAAGTGGGGGTTGTAGTTTCCACTGGTCTTGTAAGAGCACTTTAGTTCTTTGTTGGGCAGTAGTGGGGTCACTGGGTACCCTCACTGCCATTTGGTGGTGACAAAAGTCATGATTCTTCCATCTCTTCTGACACCACCTGACTGAAGCATAGATAGCCACAGATACCTAAACATTCCAGAACATTCCGTTTAGAAAGCAAAAATCATGTCTAGTTCACTTTCCTATCTGTATTCATCCTGATGTTTCAGGAATTAGTATATAATAAAAATTACATTTAGTGGCATATGTTTCTTTAAAAGGGAAGTAAATGCAAGCAAATATTAGCTGGATTTGGTGGTGTATATTATAATTCCAATAATCAGGAATCTGAAGCCGAGCATCAAAGGTTTGAGATTATCCTATGCTGCAAAGTGAAACCTTGACAAATAATAACTCACAGTGATACATCTTTTTATGTGATGCTGTTACCGCATTGTTTCCCCATGCATTCTCTAAAATTAGTTTTATTTTTTCTCATAATCATGTGCAAATATTTGAAATAGTTTTATTTTTTCTCATGATCCTGCAAAATTTTTGAAAATAGAGGTATTGAAATGAATGTGAGTTATCCAAAAGATTACTTCAATTTCCCTGCATACCAGTTTCTCTAAAACAAGACAAATATTACCTTCAGCAATATTCTTTCTCTTTGCAGCACCTTAAATACAGCTGCGGCCTAGAGGCCATCCACATTGATGATCATTTTGCTTTTTTTCCTCTGAAATAAAAATGTTCCTAACTTGATGGATTCTTAGATTATAAAAATTATCCTGAGGATTCATGTGCCAATAAGCAGCATTTAGTGGAATATGTGTTCATTCATGTATTTACTCCTAAGCAGCATAATTTGTTCCCTAACTTGCTACTCTGTACTACAGTTGACTTTGCTACACATAGAGAAAGCAGATGTATTTCCTCAGGCGATGGCTCATTTTTATGAAATTGTCAAGGATAAGTAACATATCTGACATATTTTGCTTAGATACATACTTTAATCAGTTAATACTCTAGTAATTTAGTGGTATTTTGCAAATGTTTATATAATTACTTCAGAATCATTATATAAATTGGTATTTTCAGTTATATAATTGCTGAAGTTACTGTGCAGTTTTCCAGTGCAACAATATGAAAATTAATGCCAGAAGCCTTATATGAAATAACTTTTACAAATTGTGACAAATCATTTGGGAAATACTTTAATCCATTTTTACTTTATGGGTAGAGGAAAACATAGTATAGATGAAAGCAATGGCTAAAGACTAGAGACCTAATTTCATGACTGTTTATTATTCTGTTATTTTTCAACATATTTTGGAGAATTTCATATATGAATGCATTGATATATCATTCCACACCACACTCTTCTCATCCATTTTTCACCATATCCCTCCCACTTCTTACCTTCTTGACTGCCTCTTGAGCATCACTGTGTGTGTGTGTGTGTGTGTGTGTGTGTGTGTGTGTGTGTCCCACTAAATTCATTAAGCATTGCTCATTTGTGTATGATTTTAGAGATTACCAATTGGGATTGGATAAACTATGATGTAGTGTGTTTCTTGAGATTAACTCTTCCTTTCTTAGAAGCCATTAACTTCCAGTAAATCTAGATATGAGGCATGTGAAGTTTCTTCCACCTCCTCTGGAATGTAAACTGGTGTTGTTCAGATTTTGTAATTCTATTTCCTGCCATATATAGAAGGTACAATTTTATAGGTGATGATCTCTGGTCCTTACAATCTTCTGTCCTCTCCTCCATATTCATTGAGCTTTATGGATAGGAGTTATACATAGATCTATCAGTTTCCCCTATAGTTTGAAGAACTTGGATTTCTATGATGGACTCTGTATGTTGCAAAAAGTAGCTTCTTTGATGAGGTGTGAGAGCTACACTTGCTGTGGATAACACATAGTTGGTTATTGTACTGGTTTAGGAGCATAACAATAACAGGTTCTCCTTTAGGGTCCATGACCTTATTAGCTGCATGTAGTTGATTAGGTTTACAGTACCAGACATGAATTCCTTGTTGAAAGGGCTTTAAAATCCATAAAGTGGCTGTTGGATATAAGTATCACTATTGAACACTTGAAAATATCTTTCTATATGGACAGTTTGGCACATTCAGATGCCAGGAAAACTAGTTGTCAGGGAAGAAACTTCTTGTACACTTGCAGCTTGTTAATCCAAGTTTTGTGTCTGAACTATGTGAAATTTTCGGCAGTTGGGTTTTACTATCAAGTTCTGAAAATCAGCCAATGGCAATGGCAATAGCGTGTTGTTGGTGGAGTCTTTTGGACTCTTCTAGCCAATAACCTGAAGAGAGGTTTTCTATGTTTGACACCGAGGTATGTTTTTTTGTTATTCTAAGGCTTTTAGGAAGACCATTACCACCCATAACGGCATAACTTCAGGTACATTAATTATATATGTATACACACAAGCATACAATACATATATGTGTAATATATGTATTTTAAAGTAAGATAATAATAATAATAATAATAATAATAATAATAATAATACTCATTGGGCTTTTTCCAACCATTTGGAAATCAGTCCTAAGAGGAGAATTTATAGTTCTAAGATCACATAAAAAATTAGAAAAATCACAAGTAAATGATTTAATGATGAACTATATAATTTGGAAAAACAAGAACAAACATAAACAAAACTATGAGTCAACATGTCTAAGAATGTTTCTTTGAGAAGATACACAGGTAAATAGATTTTTAAGTTTACTTTATAATATTCTTATTTTGTTTAGTATCTGTTGTAATGTTTTCCTTTCCATTTCTGATTCTCTTAATGTGGTCCTTTCTCTCTTTCTTTTCCTCTTTCTTTTTTTTTTATTTGCTTGATTATTTGAGCCAAAGATCTATTTACCTGTGTATCTTCTCAAAGAAACATTCTTAGACATGTTGACTCATAGTTTTGTTTATGTTTGTTTCTATTTCACTGATTTCTGTTGTAATTTATACTATTTTCTGATGTTTCCTGGATTTAGGTTCAACTTGTTCTTGTTTTTCCAAATTATATAGTTCATTCCCTCTTCCCCACATCCCTCAACCTTTGTTGTTTATTGTTCCATTGATCTTTGCCATTCTGATTAGGTTAAGAAGAATATAGAGCCAGTAGCAGGTGCCCAGGGACAGCACCATCCACAAAGGCCTAGGCCTTCCCCCATCAATCACTAATTACAAGGTGGCCTACAGCGTGTGGAGGCATTTTCTTAATTGAAATTCCCTCCTTTCGTATTCCTTTAGCTTGTGTCAAGTTGACATAAAACTATCTAGGGAGCCACAGTAATGGGAATATCAGAGTACATGTATCCTGATCAGGAAAATAGAAAAATTGTATCACTTTTAGGGAGAGGAAGAGAGGTAAATCTAGAAGAATGGGGGAGTGTGTAAAGATGAATGGGAGAATACACGAGATCTGATGGGGAATATGGGGGAAGGGGCACTCCTTAGGGACAAAGAGGGAGGTAAATACAGTAGAAGGTGTGAGGAGGGAAAAGAGGAATAGAAGATATAAATGATCAGACACAGGAAATGGGAAAATGGTTGTTCCTTAAGTAAGGGAGAAGGTAAGCAAATAAGAAAAGAAAGAGGAAAAGAAATTTATATAATAAAGAAGGGAAGTGGATAAATTAACAATAAATATATCTGGAAAACTCACAAGGAATCATACTATTAGCTGTTTAAAAAACAAGCAAACAAACATCAAGCAGACCAAAAAGCAATGCACATAATTCAGTGTATAAATATACATAGTTTTAGTAAACTTTTCTCATCTGGGCTGATGGTGCATCCTCAAAGAGCCAAGACCACCTAACACAAACCCCAGTACCAGAGGGAAACTGTCTTTTGAATTGTTGGCAGGGCCCTTCATGACACTCCCAAAACATATAGTCTATTACTACTGACCTTGGTTACTCCAGAGGTAGAAAATAAGTCTATATTGTTGAAGATGGCATGCACTTCAGAAACAAGGCACAGATATCCCTGAGCTGGATCTAGTGTGAATGTCCCTTACCTGAGAGCTAGCTTTCATGGTACCATGAGAGTTTAAGGAGAGAAGCAACTGCGGGGCATTTACCCATCAACCCCACAGCTCCCCAGAGTTTTCTTGAATGTGAGCAACAGGAAATATTAGATAGAAGGATTTATAGTGTGGAGATAAACAGATAGAAAATACAAGATAGCCTTGAGAGGGCCTGGAACCTATTCCAATGGGCCCTGGCTGTCTCTGCCCCAGGGTATTTATAGAGATGTCAAGGGGTGGAGCAAAAGACCTCCTCCCGCAGCACAGCCAAGTGCAGACCATTTCAGACACCTGCACTCAGGCCCATGGCCCTAATCATCCTTTATGTGGACCTGCTGGATAAAGCCACGAGGAACCCAAAAACGGGCTCCCCTAAGCAACCAACAGTCAGAAACAATTATGATGCCTACAAGCCACATCAAGGACCATCAGCCTGGCTTGGTATTCATACAGGCACAGTGGTGGCACACATACCTTGGAGATCACCAAAGCTCTCTAATTACACTTAAGAATCACTTAACTAGAGGGATACCATGCCTGGTACTAGAAACTAGGCTAACGACTCAGTATTAGTGAAATCATGGGTATCAGAGGAGAATCTATAACCACTAATTTACTAACCTAGTATAGTACCTCACAACAATCTATAAATGTTTGGCCTTATACCTACAGGTAAGTGTAGTCTTCACCCTTCATAAAGAAAACTTTTTTTTTTTTTTTTTTTTTTGTAACAAAGGAGATGGCTACAGAATACTGCATCAAATTAAAATGCAGTTGTGGAGCCCAGTGCCACTGGATCCATCTTCAAAAGGTTTCCATACCTAAAGCCCAGGAAATATTGCAGGGGAGGGGACAGAAAGATTATAAGAGTAGAGGATAAGGGATTGTACTGTGAGATTGTGTTTCCTAGTAACAACAGAAGCTACACTCATAAGGTGTCAACATTACTACCCAAATATGAACTGAATAGAGAGGACACTAAATGTCCCAAATTGCATGGGATAAAGTCCACAAGGGTTCCTTCCTGTACAAAGAACAGGCAATTGACTAAACCTGGAAGAGAGAGATTACTCTGACCAGGGGGCTCCTGATAACAATGCACATACTGGCAGTACTGAGTGTACACAGTGGATATAAAAAGAAAAACCAAAGAACACATTAAGTTGAAAGGTTATAATGATGGGGAAGATGGAGGAGGAATTAGTGTGGAGAATGGGTCATGATTGTGGAAAAAACACATTGCAGGTACATACAAAGATCTTCAAAAAACATATCACTCAAGATCTTACTCAAATTTTGAGGACCATAAATTGCAAGTTTTATCATTATGTCAAGTAAAATCTTGAAAATTGGAATAAGTATAAATTATTTTAAAGGACTAATGTTACTGATTGGAATCTGTAGTTGGAGTTTTCCTGCCTGGCCCACAGTCAGGACAAATCTCTCTTATCCGCCAGTCCCACAGTTGCTCAGACCCAACCAAGAAAGCACACAGAAACTTATATTGCTTACAAACTGTATGGCCATGGTAGGTTTCTTGTTATCTACTTCTTCTATCTTAAATTAACCCATTTCTGTTAGTCTATACTTTGCCACGTGACTTGTGGCTTACCAGTACCTTACATCCTTCTTGCCATGGTGTCTGTCCACCCCAGCCTTCTCCCTTCAAGAATTCTCCTCTCTCTTGTCCCGCCTATACTTCCTGCCTGGCCCCTGGCCAATCAGAATTTTATTTACACAGAGTGATATCCACAGCAGGAATCTACATAACAAACCCATAAAAGTTCTGAGAGCAGAATACAAGGGGACAGGTAATGTTCATTATGGTTTAGGTAGAGGATTTTTTTTTTTTTAAGGAGTAGAGATAAGCTTAAGAATGATGGATAAAAATGTTGATAAAAAGCGTATAATGGGCTATTCAAATGATCACATATTTATAGAATATATGACGATGAAAGATTGAGATAAGGAATAACCGCTAAACACTGAAATTCGAGAAGGTAAAAGAGTTTCTTATAAGGTTGAAAATAGCATGCTTAGGGTGACATTTAAGGACTTCTTATTTATATAAAATAATAGCCTGAAATTGGTATGAACAAAACTCTTTGAAAGTGCTGACAGTGTTAGTACTAACATTAGAAAAATGCAAAATGAGCTAATTAAATATGAAATAGCTAACAAAAATGGTAAAACACAATTTCCATAATATTTTTTAAAAATTGTACTATGGACAAAATAACAAAAAAGAAAGTAAGAACATTTATGGTCCACTAGAGAGTAAAATAGTATTTCTAAAGTCCAAACATAGGTAAAATTAAAATTTCTGTAAATATCAGTAATATATATATATATATATTTCAACAAGCCTTCTTCCATGAGATCTTATAAAAATGATAAAACCTACATTAGCTCTGTTCAAAAGATGTTTTTAAAAGTACTTAACTTTTAATACTCATTTTAAATGAGTTTTGGATTTGAGGAAGACCTGTGAAAATTATTTATGTTTGCCTATAGATAGAAAAATTTGTCTCCCAAATGTTCATTCTATACCTAATATGCATGAAAATATCTGTGAATAAGCACTGTGTATTAATCATCCTGCTGCAGCAGCAAAAGGGACCTTGTTGAACAGGGAGTTAGCTCCCCATCTGTTTGTTAAATGATTTAAATTTGCATGTATACATATATTTAAATTAAGAATTTAGAAGTATATTTTGCAACATCATATGTAATACTTACATATGGCTACCTAGGGCATTAAATGTGGCTTAATAAAATTTTAATAGCATGTAATAGTGAAATATCTTGTAAATATTTTCTCAGCAATTCTATATTAAAATGAACAGTAACAAGAAATAAAACAACAAAAATTTTAATTTTTTATCCTTCCAAATATTTTCAGAGAAACTTTTCATTTTCTACAAACTATCTTTTAAAGTATATTAAAATCTCTTCCAAAATGTGTGAATTAAACATACTTGTTTTCTAATTAAAAAAAAAAATGTTCTCATTGAGTATTAAGTCTCTGGAGATTTAAGCAACAGATTGTCATGAGGCATCTGTGAAACAATTAGAGAGTGGGAACATCTAAATGTTTACCTCCCCATTTACCCTTCCTTTTCTCAAAAGTACAAACAACAAAAAGAGAATCTATTAAGTTTCTAATTAATTCCTATTTCGAACAACACAAACTACACCAATACTCTTTGCCTAATTGTTTTGTTTTGTTGTTGCTGCTGAATTGTTTGTTTTAAAACTCGGCAAGAAGAGGAAGCACTAAGCCTCCTTCTCACTTTAAAATGTACATATCACATCCATGTTCACTGCTGGTTTATTCTCAGTAATCAGAGAATGAAATTAGCATAGATGTCCATCAACAAATGCATGGCTAGGAAGATTGGAATAGATTCCATTTAAATTTTATTCCACTGTAAAGAAAATTAAAACTGTAAAACTCACAGGAAAACAGAACTGGAAAGTATGCTGAGTTCAGTATCCAAGGCCCAGAGAGATAAATATCATATATTCTTTATATGGATCATAGCTTCAAATTCTTAGACTAGTATGTTTAACTCAGAATGCTTTTAGAAGCCAGGGAGGTAGAAGACTCTTTGAAGAGGCCATTTGATGAGGATGGAAACGGAGTCCTTATTGAAGAAGGGATAGTGACATTATGGAAAGTGGTAGAAGTTGGGAGGTGGATACTTGCTGTGGGATGTTCTCTATGTCAAATGTGTTGATCTGATTGGTTAAAATAAATAAAGTGCTGATTGGCCAGTAGCCAGGCAGGAAGGATAGTATAGGTGGGACAAGAGAGAAGAGAATTCTGGGAGGTAGAAGGCTGGGGTGGACAGACACCGCCAGCTGCCGCCATGGCAAGAAGGATGTAAGGTAATGGTAAGCCACGAGTCACATGGCAAAGTATAGATTTATAGAAATGGGTTAATTTAAGATAGAAGAAGTAGATAACAAGAAGCCTGCCACAGCCATACAGTTTGTAAACAATATAAGTCTCT
>NC_050461.1:19763243-19765743 GCF_903995425.1 Onychomys torridus | reverse complement strand
AACACCACAGCCTGCAGCACCTTGCTTGGAATGTGAAAAGATCCCACACATCCCTCCTGGGGCTACTGGCGTGATCAAACCCTAATACTTCTGGGTGACCGATGACAGAAATTTCTCTGTCCTGCCTAGCCCCAAGGTCCAAATGATCTTTCCCACCTGAGTTTCCACAGCTGCTTATAAAAGATGCTTTCATTAATTACAAACTGTTTGGTCTATGGCTCAGGCTTTTTGCTAGCTAGCTCTTCCAACTTAACTCGATCCATTCCTATTAATCTATGTTTTGTCATGTGGCTTCGTGGCATTACCTGTTCTCTCATATCTTGTTTTTCCTGGCGGTGGCTCAGAGCAGCTGCCTGACTCTGCACTTCTTTTCCCTGTCTCTTTGCTTAGATTTCCTGCCTGACTGTATTCTGCCTTGCCATAGGCCACAGTAGCTTCTTCTTCTTCTTTTTTTTTTCTTTCATTTTTCTTTATTAAGAAAATTTCTACTCACTCCACATACCACCCACAGATCTTACCTGCTCCTTCCTCCCACCACCCCAGCCCTCTCTCCCAAGCCACTCTGGATCCCCACATCCTCCAGATCAAGGTCTCCCGTGGGGAGTCAGCAGAGCCCAGCACACTGAGCCTACGCAGGTCCAAGGCCCTTCACACTGCACCAAGGCTGTGCATGGTGTCACACTACAGGAACTGGATTCCCAGAAGCCTGCCCATGCACCAGGGACGGATCTGATCCCCCAGCCTGTGTGTCCCCAAACAGTTCGAGCCAAACAACTGTCTTCCGAGATCTACATGAGCAGACTGGGTGTATTGGGGTGTGGCAGAGGGTGAGGAGTGGGAGATGAGAACATAGGGAAACAGGAAGGTCAAGCTGGAACAGGGACAGAGTGGGAAGGCAGCTTCTTTATTAACCAGTGGTAGCAACGCATATTCACAGCACACAGAAAAACCATCCCTATTTTTTTATGTAAATGCTTTATAAGACTCCAATAAGTCTGTATTAAACTGACAAAACACAGCTGGGCGGTGGTGGCACATGACTTTAATCCCAGCACACTCCGGAAGCAGAGGCAGGTGGATCTCTGAGTTCAAGGCCAGCCTGGGCTACAGAGTTTGAGTTCCAGGAAAGGGGCAAAGCTAGAAACCCTGTCTCAAAAGACAAAAAACAAACAACAAACAAAACCCAAAATAAGTGACAAAACACTGTAGGAAGACTTACATATTAGCATCTGGCATAAACATAGACATAAAATACTTTCCAAACTATGTCAAATCTTATTGGTACACAGAGATGATAATATAATAAGTCATGTAGAGTTAAATCATATTTCACACTGGAGTCAGTAAATATAATTCAGGATATTAAGTGAATAATGAAGAATATGTTATGATTGTTTAAACAGTTGCAAATAAAAGCTCTTGAAAAAGATTCTCAGAAAGTTATCAATAGAAAAGCTAGCCAAAAGTCTTGCAGAGCATCTCTGGAAAAAAATCATGCAGTGACATCAGCGATGATTGTAAAAATATTATGTTTGGAAATTTTAAGATTGAAATCAAGGTAGAGAAATTCTGTCTCCAAATGCCTGATACTAAATTTCTGAGTGATCAAAATTATTTATTGTAGGTACTGAATTTCTCCTGCTTAAATAGATTTCTGTTATACATTACTTGTGTAAGAAGAATAATTTAGTCTTTATATAAATATGGGGAATGTGAGATAGCTTAGCCATCAAAGGCACTAGAGCCTGAGGAAGGGAGTTTGATCCCTCTACCCACACGGTAGAAGTGCTGGAGACGGAATCAAGGCAACACATCAAAGGCCACTACTGAAATTAAGAAATATCAACAACATGGTAGCTTTATTCTTGAGCTGAATGTCACCTACCTGTCTACAGCAGGAAGGCAAGAACATAAAGTAGAATTTGTTTTGGTCTTTTATACCCAATACAAAAAGGAACTTGGCTGTTTCTCTTTAGCTGAGTTTCAACTTTCTAATCTATACTCCATTAACTAGCTAGTGAAGGGGATGAAGAAGAAGCTTGAGAATTAATGGTTGCAACCTGGGTGTGGCACAATTCAGTCCCAAACTCCAAGGATTCGTGGATTAGGGAAGAATGCTAGGTTAGGGGCCAGGAATAGATATGCAGGACTCATTTGATATATGTTATTTTTCTCATATAAAGAAAGAACCTGACTCTTGACAGTTATCTTCTGAACATCCCTGATATGTGATGTAGTATGCATGTGATCACACACACACACACACACACACACACACACACACACACGAATATAAAAAACTTTTGAGTTAATTTTCTTCCACAAATTTTTTCTGATCAAGTGAAATGTATTCTTTTCTCTTCGATGTAAGAATAAAATATTTCTTACATCTCAAAGAGCAGAAAAAAAATACAGTTTCTCACTGTGAAGCAGAAATCATTAACCTAATCCAGAAGAAATGAAAAACAGCAGGAAATAGTGACAAAAGTTCACGAATACT